>NC_056725.1:1822259399-1822361899 GCF_019279795.1 Protopterus annectens
GGTGAGCTGTAGGTGTGGCTGTGATTACTACAAATGTAGACGTAGTGGGGGCGGGAGTGAATAGGGGGCAGGGCAGGGGAGTGGAGAGAGACCGAGCGTTAGCGAGGGCAAACAGAGCGGGGCAGAGCCAACCAAGACAAGAGAAAAAAGCAAGTATTACTTTACAAATCTGAACACTTTAAACAAATTCCTGAGGTCTAATGGCTTACCGGCAAGCAGAATTTAATTGCTTAAGAGCACTTGTGTCCTGGTGGGAGACTAGAAATTTTAAGATGGCTCCATGCTCAGCAGGATTCTAATATAGACTTTGTATTGGGGGAGGGAGATAGCACAAGGGGTGTAAACCAGGTGGAATGCAAAGAAACCAGAGGCAATCAGTGGAAATCAGTGAAGGCCTCAGAGGGGGTAAGTAATAATTCAAACTACCTGTAAAGTGAAGGAGAGAAGAGACAGCAAAGTTTATTAAGGTTGGGAGTGTGTCTTCACATTGACTTGCTGATTAGTAACCAGTTTGTGCACAGATTAGAGTAGGAGATACATTAGCAATGAAGGGGAATGTATAGAGATGCAAATAAACAGGTGGGCCACCAAGTGATACAAACTAAGGCAGAAAGCACTGAGAGGGCTGCTTGATGGTTAATTTAGTCACAGGGATGTGAATTAAATGTATACTGTCTATTGGACAGTTAGGATTACTGTACAAGGAGGGGGGTGGGGAGGACACAAGGCTACGACAGTCAGTTTTATTAGCATGCTGAGAACTACTAAGAAATACTGCTAATGTAATAGCTTCACCCTCATAAAACATACAAGTAGAATGCCTGGGTGGACTGACCCTGCTCGAGGCTCAAAATGTATATCCTTCTTTAGTTTGCAGTACTGATTCCTTCTTATACTGTATGGGTGGAGTGGTAGCCGCAGACTGCAGATTTGCTTGAGTGTGCTCTGAAGAGAGAAAAAAAAAGAGATGATGAAGCTAGTAGAAGGAGACAAAGACAGGTCAAAGGAAGTAATGAGGAGATAGGAGGATGTAAAAAATACAAATCTGAGGATAGTGTGGATAAAGCAGGAGAATAGATGCTACTGCTACAGTTTAAATAAAATAAAATAAATAAAATTTCTGCCCTTCCCCAAACCCCACTCCTCCTCCTCCTCCTCCAAACATCCCTCTGCATGCATCGTTCCCACAATCTCCATTATTCTCCATGTAGGTTATGTAATGACCCTACAGAACTTCAGGATGAGATGTTGAGAACAAGCCTGATATTTGAATCTAGGGGTTATAGTAGTTTGGTTATTGATAGAGCAATTACTAGGGTAAAAAACAGAGAGAGAAAGTTACCCCAGGTATTAAAAAGCTAGTAATATATGTAATGGGAGTCAGACTAACATTTATTTTGTGTCTACTTACAGCTCTTTTAGTGACATTCTAACAGGTCTGGTGAAACACTATTGGCCGTATATGCAATGTAGTGCAGATTCTCAGTTATGGTTAGCTGAGAAACTAAAATTTTCATTTAGGATGGGGAAGAGTTTAAAAATCTTTTTAGTGAAAGGCAAATTCATTATGCCCATTGTTAGTGTACACAATATGACACCTAATACTGGTACTCATGTATGTAATAGATGCAAGGCTTGTAAACATATTGTAAATAGTTTTGGAAATATTGGTGGATGTAGATTTGCAGTGAAATGTTTCTTTAGATGTGATACCACTGGTATAATCTAGGCCCTTAAATGTCTATGTAAAAAATTTATATTGGTCAATCTCAAAGAGCTTTTAAAGTAAGACTTCTAGAGCATATGAGAGATGTACAAAATTTTAAAGAGACTAGTTCTGTGGCAGTTCATTTTCACCAAGCACATCAGGGCTCACCTGTGAGTTTACAAGGTACTGTTTTAGAAAAAGTGGAAAGTAATAATTTTGTTTCTATTGATACTTATTTGAAGGATAGACTTTTATATAAAGAAGCCATCTATATTCTTTCATTTGATACTCATACCTAATGGTATGAATTCTGAACTTAACTGGAGATTCCTCCTTTAATTATGTATGTGATTTTCTCCAACTGAGTTTTTTGTTGCATAACTGGTAGCACTATTTTTATGGAGTGTTTTTTTGAGTGTGTATTCTCCTTTGAAGGCATTCTAGCCAAGACATCAGAGAGTGAATAAAATTTGTCTGTATTTTATTGGGTCACTGTTTTGGGTTTTTTTTTTTTTTACTTTTATTTTATTTTTATTTTGATATGTGTATTATTTTGCACAGTAAGTAAGACCTGGTCCTGCCCTGCTTGTTGATATACCACAGCACTGTGGTGTAGTCTGTGAAGACTTGGAGGGAACCTGGATGTAGGAGAGGGAAGAATGCCTTCAGGGCTAGGAGAAGTGCAATCAGTTCCCTTATATTGATGTGTTTTTTCCAGAGGCAAAGCTCCCATTGAGACTGTACCTTGAGTCCATTCATAATGGCTTCCCATCCCAGATCTGTAGCATCTGTGTACAAGCATGGAACTGCATTGAGGGGATGTAAAGGTAGTCCTGGATTTAGGTGAATTTGCTGAATCCACCACCTTATTTTTTTTTTTTTCAGGCAAGGAAAAAAGGGCACCTAAAAGTCTATGGGGTGGTTGTGTTGGGACCAGATATTCTTCAAGTACCACTGGAACTTCCTCATGTGTACTCTGGCAAGGGGCAGCATGGGGAGAGTGGCTGCCATCAGACCTAGTAGGCAAAGAAATTCCCTGGCTGAAATGCAGTTAAGGAGGAGTAAATTCTGAAAGAAAGTGGTCAGGGAAGTGACCTCTTTTCTGGTGGGATGAAGGCCTTCATAACCTCCATCTTTATTCTACACCCCTGGAAAATTTTGTCTTGGCAGGGTGTAAGGGAGGACTTGAGTAGATTGACTGTGAAACCCAGACTTCCTAGGAGGGAAATGGTGAATTGGAGGTGTCTCGTAGGGTACTGGCTTCCTCTGCCTGGATGAGGAGGTCATCCAAGTATGGGAAGATCTGTATTCCTTTTGTTCTGCAGAAGGCTACTACTGGGGCTAGAAACTTTGCAAATACCCTTGGTGCTGTAGATAAGCCAAAAGGCAAGCCAATAAACTGATAATGGGAGGATGGCATAGTAAAACGCAAGAACTTGCAGACGTTTGGGTGGATGGGGATGTGAAGGTATGCCTCCTTCAGGTCCAAGGTGGCCATGAAGGCACTGGGTGTCAAAAGTGGAAGAAGGGCTTGTAGGGATAACATGCGAAAGGAAGGTACATGCAGGAAGGGATTTAGAAGAGACAGGTCAAGGATGGGTCTCCATGGGCCCTCCTTTTTGGGGACCAGGAAGAGCCTGGAATAAAAACCTTGACCTTCTTGTCCTGGAGGGACTCTCTCTATTGTTCTTGAATGAGTAAATCCTGAATGACCTGAGGTATGAGGTGGATTTGGTTTCTTGGAAGGAGGGGAATGCCTATTGGAGAAAGTCTTTCCTGCCAAGTCATAAAATACCCTTTTTCCACAATTGAATTAACTTACTTGTCTGAGGTGATTTGTTGCCACAAGAGAAGACATTGAGAGAGGTGGGCAGAAGGAGCGAGATGATGAAGGGTCTTTTGCCAGTCACACATTGTTAGGTCTGTCTGCAAAGGGCTGTCAGGGGGTAACGTGAGAGGAGCTAGCCCTAAAGGATGAAAGTCTCCTGCCACTTTCAGTGGGGCATCCATGATTTTGTTTTTGAAATAATCTGATAGAGGTTATAGCCTGAGCCAGGAGTACCTACGTAGAATAGAAGCAGATGCAGCTGACCTAGCTGATGCTTCTGCAGCATCGTAGCTGCATTTGATGGAAAGCTTGGCAACTTGTGCTGCTAAGGATAGTTTTGAGGCAATCTGAGGTTTAGTTGGAGAGTCAGGCATAGAGAAGAGCAGATATGAGGCCTGGGAGACAAGGTCTAAGCAGTACTTTACCATATGAGTCTAGTAATTGATGGCCCTAAAGGCCAGAGTTGAGGAAGTGTAGATCTTCTTTCCTAATCTGTCCAACACCTTGCTGTCTTTATCTAATGGCAGTAAGGAAGAAGAGGGTAACTGCCTAGATTGTCAGCTGAAACAGCAATCACAGCTGGGTCTGCCATTGGTAGCTTAATGAGAAATTTGAAATCAACAGACACCTTATAGAACCTGTCTGGTCTTTTTGGGGCCGGTGGCTGTGATTCTGGGGTCTGGAAACAGAGGCAAAGGCATCTAAGTATGCTGGTATTACAGGGGAGATACCAGAGGGTGAGGGGGACTCCATCTGCAGAAGTTCAAAATATCTCTTCTGCACCTCAGTCATTTGGGAAGAGTCCCATTTAAAATACTCCCTCATTTTGGAGATGATCTCCCCAAAGGTAATGTTCTCAAGAGGAGAATCCCCTTCTAAGGAATCCTCATCCAGAGAGCAGTATTCCAGGGGAAAAGCCAACTGGGAGGTGTAGGAGAGGGACTCATCAGAAGAGGAGGAAGAGTCCTCCTCTTGAGTATGAGAAAGTGGTAGAGGGCCAGCAGAGGCAGGCCTGGGACTTAAAGTTGGAAGGGCAGGCGTTTGTGAAGCAATAGGCCTCAGGGCCATAAAGACCAGAAATAGGGACTGAGCGAATGCCTCCCAGTCTGGCTGATCTTCTGCTGGGGAAAATAAATGCCTTGTCCACTGCTTCCTCTTGAGGGAAGGAGTCTTTGGTCCTAGCTGAGTACGCAAAGACCTGGGGTGTGACATCAGGCCTGGAGTAGGAGTGCTCTCCTCGGAGACGGATGGCAACAGCAGCCGTTCCGGTGAGCCTGACCCCCCCCCCCCGGCATAGGAGACAGACATCGCACATACCTCCACGGATGTGCAGGCTGGAGAAACAAGGACGGCTTCCAAAACGGTACCTGCCAAAGTTGCAAGCCCTGTCGAATGCTCCTCCGCCCCTAGACCAGAAGCTGGTGGGATGTCCATACTTGGAGATGCAGTGTCGGGCCTAGATACTTTGGCCTTCTTAGGCGGCTCTGGCAATGGCTTGTTCTGGTACCATACCGAGGGCTAGGCGTTTCAGACGTTGGTTTTCCACAAAGAGCTTAAGGGCTGTGAGATGGCTCTGCAGTGTTTTAGGAACAGCGACTAGCAGAGTGTACATGCTTTATAGTCATGGGATGGCCCTAAGCAAAATAAGCAGAGGTTGAGGCTGTCTTTGTGCAGGATTTGCTGACCACACTTACATTTTTCCTTCCAAGATGAGATGAATGGAATCAGCTAAAGAATGTTTAAACAGCAACCTAAGCTTAGCAAAAAAGGTAAGAAGAGGTTCCCCAACAGGGTACTTATCTTTTATCATAGTCACAAACGCAGAGCTGAACGAGCAAGCTGACATTCAACTGCGGCAGAGAAGTTCTAAGGTCTGTTTGTGCAGACATCACATTTATGGCCCCCGGTTTATGGTCCCAGTGTGTGATGTCCCATGCATCTTACAGCAGCCAGGCTAAGCTTTTGTACATGAGCCGGACGTTCGGGTCGCCTGAGGTGGAGGATCCCTCATGTGAGAATACTGGAACATGAGAATAGAAGGACATCCTCCACGTATGTTGATTTTGGTGTTTGAGGCGTACTATGTTTAAGAGTAGTGGTACTATGTGCATGTGTAGTGGTGGATGGGCTGACCTCCTCTTCTGTGGTAGAGTTTTGAGTGGGAGACAGCATGGATTCAAGATTCTTGGTATAGATATCTCTCTCACGCTCTGTATTACAGTGAGTTATTAGCAGAGGGTTGTCAGTGCACATGAGGCAATTGCTACACTGCCTCAAAAGACCCAAGTCAACAAGGTTGGCAGGACAAACAAGGGTAGACCAACTGTCCATAATGCTAGGTTGAGGACTTCTATCACGACGTGGGGCTTTTCAAGATCAAACAAGGAGGACCTCAGTGGATGAATATTTCAGCCTTTTTTTTTGGCTGGTGCTAGTTTAATAGGTTACAGCTCACTAGCAGTAATTCTTTGACTGGGAAAGTACTAAGGATGAGAGCTACACTAATGTGCTACAGCTGTATCGAAGGGAAAAATTGTTGAATTTATCTGTCCAGCTACGGTGCACGATTGTATGGCAGTGCACGGTGCTGCATGATGTGCGAAACATATGCATGTGCTACTCCACTGCCATACTATCTTATGCAATTCAACATATGAGTGACTTTGATCCTGTGATCCTTGTCCTCCACTGCCCTTCCTAATATCATCACTCCAAATATGAACATGGACTTAGTAATGATATATAAGCCTCAATTTTTCTATCTGAAATCCAGGTTCCACTGAGGCTCTTACTGTGCAAGCAACAAGTGCTGTCAAATTGTAACTCAGTCCTCCAAATCTATATAAATAAAGCCAATGTGGGCAGCACCAGTGAACAGCCTTACCTTGCTGTTCATAACAAGTGTTACATTTGACATGAGAATGACAAGCATCACTGATCAAGCACAGAACTTTGCAGATCTTCAATGCATATTAGCTATTTCCAGAAATTTTCCTCTGAAGTATAATTTTCTACCTCCAATTAGACAGTCTTTTACCCATAATTTCATTACAGCCCTTATACAACATCCTTTATGTGATACAATTTAACATCTCCACTAAACAACAATAATGCACAATCTCAAAGATCTGGCTGAAACCCAGATGCACATTTTCTATGATCACTTCAATGGTGATACAGTTAATCTGCTTCAGGATGGAATGGCTCAAGCTTTGCTATACTAATTTTGTCTGACACATAGTGAGGACTCCTGCTTGCTCTGAATATTGCTGATCTGTGACTGCATTTTATTTTGATTTGAAGCTCTTCATTTAAGGTTTGATCACTTTTATTTTGTATCTTATTCTAGAATTAAGTGAAGTACTTCTTCTATCATTCAACTGCAGTGGTGGTGCTGCGGTAACGTTGTCACCTCACAGTAAAACGTTGTCCTGTTCGATTCTCAGCTAGAGCGTCTTCTATGTGGAGACATGCGTGAATGGGCGTACCTTCATTGAAGGTTGTGCTTCAGGGCTGGCAACTCGGCACGTAAAAATCTACTGCCAATCATTAGCAGACAGGAGTTCCGCTGTGGCGACTCCTAACCGGGAAAAGCCGAAAGACACAACAACTTCTTCTATCATCCATCTAGCCACAACACCTACCCCCTCCCTAAGACTCTACTACTATCAGGTGATATCCATCCAAACCCAGGTCCAAATATCTCCTCACCTGTTAATAACATAACCTCTCCAGATACAGGTGTCACTATTCTTCCTAAAAAATACATACCTTTCTACTCAATGAACATTAGAAGTGTGTTAAAGTCAGAGAATTTCATGCCTGGATAGCTAACCATACCCTTGATACTATCACCCTTACTGAAACGTGGCTGAAACCACAACACCTTAATAGAGATATTCTCCCTTCAGGCTACAACATACTTAGACTACACCACCAAAAGAGAAAATGTGGTGGGGTTGCCATTGTGTACTCTAATCATCTCACTCTCACTTCTCTTGACAAACCTATCCCAGCCTCCTTACCAGATGAAATTCTAACTGCTAACTTTAAAACCTAATAACTACACCACCATCACCATGGCTGTCATCTATATCCCTCCAGGGGAGAATATTCCTATCCTGGAAAATATTCTAGTCTATTTCTCACAACACATTCCCAATTAAACAATCCTCTTGGGGGACATAAAAATAAACTGGTTGACTCTCTGCACACCTAACTGTACTACATCCATCAACTTATATGGCTTTTCACAACTTATCACCACTCCCACCCATATCAACAAATCTCACAACCCTAGCTATCTTATCAACTGGATATTAGTTTCAGAGCCCCTCAAATATTAAAACTTCTACCCAGCCTGACTCTCTAAGCTACCACTCTCCAGTAAAAGTTCTTAGATTCACACCCCATTTCTCTAAGCTTCATAGATATATAACCTGCCGCAAACTATCTAACTTCTGCCCTAAGAAGTTTAATGCTCTCCTCTCCAGAATAAACTGGACTCACCTAACACAACTCTCCCTAGATGAAGCAGTCCACTCATTCAACACTATCTTCCTAAACATTCTGAACTCTCTTGCACCCCTTTGCACAATACGGGCTAAAAATAACACATCCCCATGGCTAACCAATGCCATCCACACACTGATGAAAACTAGAGACAAATTGTAGAAATCAAGGGTAAAAAATAAACTCCCTATCCACCTGCAAAAATATAAAGAACTTAGAAATCTAACAAAAACATAAAAAAAAGACAAAAAGATTTTTATTATAACCCTCCTTCTGGACAAAGATCTAATCACAAAAAATTTTGGAACTCAGTCAGTCAAATACTGCATCCTGGGAACTCTTATCTCGCAAACCCTGCCCTACAAAGACACCAGAAGAAATGGCTAACATCTTCAACCCTTACTTCACTGACTCCATCTCAAAGATAGTAAACTCTGTCCCCTCCACAACCAACTCTGCTAATTATCCTGCATCCTCTCCTATTCCTCTCCTATTCTAAAGGCTTCCAATACCTTTTCCCTACATTCTGTACCCACCAACTATATTAAATCTCTTCTACCTAAACTAAAACCATGTTCTACATCTGCTGATAATATCCCTCCTTATTTCTTTCAGGTACCAGCTGACTCTCTTGCTATCCCTGTATCTATATTGATAAACTGCTCCATCTCTGAATCTAAGGTTCCCTCTATTTGGAAAGAATTTTACACTCTACCTATACACAAAGGAGGTAACTCCTGAAAAATCTCTAATTTCAGACCTACTGTTGTACTTTCTCCTCCTTCAAAAGTGCTTGAAAAATACATCCATAATCAAGTCACGCAACACCTACTACAGGAAAACCAGCTCACACCCACACAACATGGCTTATGCCCTAAACATACTACCACCACTGCCCTCTTATCCTTTATTAATACTATTTTGTTAGCCATAGATAATAAGAAACTTATCTCTTGTTTATTCCTCAACCTATGATACAGTGTCTCACTCTCTCCTCCTTAACAAACAGACTGACCTTAACTTTTCTACCTCTACTGTCACCTGGTTTTCTAGCTATCTTACTGACCAACTTCAATCAGTGAGATGGCTTTCTGCTCTCTCCCCTCCTCTCCCAGTAACCAATGGGCGTCCCCCAGGGATCCATTCTTGGCCCATTGCCTTTACTAATCTTCTCTATACTTCCTGCCCTCTATCATCCCTTGTACAATACACGGATGACTCTACAGTCATCACCATTGCTAATACTCCTCTCATCTTACCTCAGCCACTTAGACTTCCTTTAACTCAGTAGAAACTTGGCTGTCTAATAACCAGCTTATTCTAAATCCAAAAAAAAAAAAAAAACAAAGTGTTTACTTTTTCTTCCCAAAAAACGTTATCAATCTCAAACCCACTTTCTCCATACTATCTCTCAAAAACACTCCCATTGTTGTAGAAACTAGTAAAAAACTCCTAGGTGTCACTACTGATGACCAACTTAAGTTTGACTTGCATGCTAATAACTGTATTAGGAAGACTCACCAAAAACTTGGCCTCCTATACAGGAACAAAAAGTTCCTTATTAATAAAGCTAAAGTAACCCTCTCTCAAGCCTATCTCCTACCTAGCCTATTGTACAGCTCTCAAATTCTAACAAATCTTAACTCTTCTCTCTTAGCGAAGCTTGATTTGACCTACAACAAGACTGCTAGATTCACAGCGCACCAAAAGAATAGTTGTGCAAGAACTTACCATAACCTTAGATGTCCTTCTCTTCCATGTTGCAGTATTCATTACAGTAGGGAGGTTGCTGCCTGCAGTGCCATCCAGCCAGTATACCAAAGTCTTTGCTCCTGGAGGGTACGTGTGATGTCCCTTGTCAGGGTCATAAACCAATATAGGGTATAAAAATGACATCTGCACGTACCCTCTTCAGAATGAACTGCCGCATACAGTAGTGCTCCTGTAGGTTAAGAGAGGGCCATAATAGGTGGACCCTTTCGACTTACATGCAGACTAGACCTTAGGGTACTGGGTAGGCTGTGTTTAGTGTTGAGTCTGGGAGAGAAAAATACTGTATCACCACAGGTAGGCCAGGATATGTTAGTTAGGTAAATTAGAGGGGCAGGTGGGAGGGACAAATGAATACTGCAACATGGAAGAAAAGGAAATCTATGGTTATGGTAAGTTCTTACACAACTATTCTATATCCTTTTATTCTTATGTTGCAGTATTCACTACAGTAGGGAGAGTACCAGAGCTTTAGGTATGAGCCTGGGTGGAGGATTGGGGTCCCTGGTCAATGAGGCCCTGAAGGACTGACCTGGCAGGCAAACACCACTCTGGCCCTGGAGGCTAGGTCCAGTCTGTACTGTTTGGTAAAGGTGTGTACTGAAGTCCAAGTGGCAGCTTCTAAAATGGAAGCAAAATCAATCTCTTTGAAAAAGGCAGCTGAGGAGGCAGCTGCCCTTGTAGCGTGAGGTTTGACATGACCGTTTAAGGATTTTTCATGATAGGAATCGCACAAGCCAATGGATTTAGAGATCCATGAAGAAACAGTCTGTTTGGAGACTGCCTTACCTAGAGCTCTCACATGAAAAGTTGGTCAGACTGTCTGATAGGTCTGGTTTTGTCTAAGTAGTACCTCAGTTGCCTGTGGACATCTAAAGAATGTAGAGTCCTCTCTGAGTAATTTTGTGGATGAGGGAAGAAAACCAGCAGGTTAATGGTCTGGTTTAATGAGAGCTCATTAACCACCTTGGGCATGAAGGAGGGGTTAGTCCTGAGGGCAACTCTGTCCTTGTGAAAAATAAGATAAGGAGAGATAGCCATAAGGGCTTGTATCTCTGATGGCCTCTTGGCAGAGGTGAGGGCCACTAGTAGAACTGTTTTCAGGGTGCATAGTTTTACGGATAATGAATGTGCTGGTTCAAAAGGTGGCAATGTAAGTTTTTCTAGTACAGAATTCTGGTCCCAAGGGGGAGGTATAGGCTTTTCTGGGGGTCTGATATGAAGTACTCCTTTCAGAAAAAGCTTGACTTCCAATCTCGAAGCCAGAGGAGGTGATATGGGCAGACAAGCAGAGATGGCCGATAAATGGACTTTGACTGAAGAGTAAGTTAGTCCTGAGAGAAGTAGCTCACACAAATAGGAAAGGACCACAGGTACAGAAGTAGTGATAGGGTCCTGTTTTTTTTCCATTGACACCACTTGGAGAATCTGTTCCATTTACATACATAATTTCTCCTGGTACTAGGTTTTCCGGCCTCCTGCAGAACACTGAGTACGTCCTCTGAGTATAGGTATCTGTAGGGGATTAGAACCCTATCACCCATAAGGTCAGTTTCAGATTGTTCACCTGGGGGGTGTAGTAGGGATCCCCTGCCCTTTGTGAGCAGGTCTATTCGGTGGGGTAACTTGTGATGATTGCCCTTGGCTAGTAGGTATAGATGGGGAAAACAATGCTGTCTTGGCCAAAAGAGGGTCACCAACAGGATTTTGGGTTTGTCCCTCTGTATTTTCAAGAGGACTTTCTGAATCAGTGGGAAGAGAAGGAAGGCATAGAGGTACATTCCCTCCCAAGGAAAGGAGAAAGCGTCCACTTTCCAAGCTTGTGGATGTGAGTCCCTTACACACAATCTGGACATCTGTCTGTTCTGGGGGGAGGCAAAGAGGTCTGCTTGTGGAATACTCCACCTGTGGATAAGGTCCAGGAATACCTCTCTGTGAAGCATCCATTCGTGAGACGGAGCTGAAGTTCTACTGAGAGTGTCTGACATTATATTCTCTGTTGAGGGAATATACATTGCTACCAGGTGGATCTGGAGTTATGATGCTAGGTTCCATATCTGGGTGGCCAGGCTGCACAGAGGGTAGGACTTTGTTCCCCCCCTGCTTGCTTATGTACCACAGGACAGTCATGTTGTCCGTAATCACTTTCAGGGTTCCTGGCTGAAGAGCTGATTTGAAAGTTTGTAAGGCTAGCAGTAGTGCCTTCATTTCCTTGATGTTGATATGGTCCTTTTGTCTTAGGTTGGACCACTTCCCTTGTATGTATGGTGAACTGTTTCTGGTTTATTAGTAGCACTGCATCCCACTCCAAGTCTGATGCATCTGTGGAGACTTGTAGGGGGATAAAACCTGTACGGGAGAGTTCCTTGGTTGAGATGAAGTGCTGATACCAACCATAGGAGTTCCCTCTTCAGACACCGAAGTAGGGGAAGGGGTGAGTCCAGGGGCTGGGAGTGTTAGCTCCATAAGTTCTTTAAGATCCACTGAATATTTCTCATGTGGAGTCTTGCCAGATATAACATGGGTATAAGGGATGCTATGTGGCCTAACATTCTTAGGAATTCCCGAGCTGGCAAGGAGGAGTGGGTGAGGAGATTGTTGAAGTATAGACAAAAGGTCTAGGATTTTTTGGCTTAGAATAAAGGCTTTCATTCTGTCTGTTCTGATCCTACATCCCAAGAAAAACAGATCTTGAGAGGGGTTCAGGTGAGACTTTTCATGGTTTGTGGCAAACCCTAATTGAGTTAGGGTGGAAATCACCTGTTGTAGGTGGAGTAGAAGGACTTGGTGGTCCTGAAGAATAAGCAGGTAGTCCAGATATGGGTATATTTGTATACCCTGTGTTCTGCAGTGAGCAATTAAGGGTGTGAACACTCGAGGAGCAGGGGAGAGTCCAAAGGGAAAGGCAGAGAATTGAAAATAGCAAGAACCTATTGCAAAACGGAGGAATTTCCTGTAACCTGGATGTATAGGAATGTGGAGTTAGACATCTTTCATACCCGGGGCTACCATGAAAGCCTGTGTCACTATGAATGGTAACAGCAAGGATAAGGTAATCAATTTGAAGCTGGGTACCTTGAGAAATAGGTTTAGGAACGATAAGTCTAGAATTGGCCTCCATGGGCCATCTTTCCATGGTACCAGAAACATTCTGGAGTAGAAGCCTATGTTTTTTTGTAGGAAGAATACCTGTTCTATGGTGCCTGAGCTAGTACTTGTTGAATGATGGGTGGGAAAAGGTGAGCTTGGTTTGCAGGTGGTTGAGGAATACCCTGGAAGGGGGGGGGGGGGGGTAACATCCACCAAGTCATGAAATATCTCCTCTGAATGATGGAGAGGACCCATTATTCTAATGTAATTATCTGCCAGGAGGGTAGGGAGAGGGTGAGACAAAGGGATAGGGGGTGTTTGAGTCTTGGGGTGGTAAGTCACAATGAAGGTGGTCTGGTTTGTTCAGACTGACTCCAAAAGGATGTGGTGGAAGAGTTGTTGAGAAACCTGGGAGTAGAGCTTTTGCTTGGTTGTCTACATTCCTTCATCTGAGGAGCTGGGTGTGAGCACTGTCTTCTAACAAAAGAAGGTTTTTGTGGGTAGTTCCTATGATATCTGGGTATAGGGGACACCAGTAAAGGTTTTAGGTTTTGAAGTTCTTTTCCCTTTTCTTGAAGGGATTTGAGAAGCTCTGCTGAGGCTTGACCAAACAGGGCCTTACTGTCCAGTAGAGCATTAAGCAATTTTGTTTGTACATCCATAGAGAGTGGTTGCAGTCTCACCCAGGAATATCATCTCAAAGCTGAGCCTGATGCAGCACATTCTGATGAGGCTTCCACAGCATCATAACTGCACTTGATGGAGTGCCTAGAGACTTGGGATGCTGTGGAAAGTAGGGTGTTAATGTGGGCTTTAATGGGAAAGTCAGGAGCCTCAGAGAGGAGTGTAGAGGCTTTGGTGATGGTGTCCAGGACATACCTAGCCATATGTGTTTGGTAGTTGAGAGCTCTTATAGCCAGAGTAGAGCAGGTATACACTTTCTTCCCTAGTCTGTTCATGAATTTGCTGTCTTTATCCGCCGGGGAGAGAGCAGCAGAAGGCAACTGTCTGGATGTTTTGTCAATAGAGACTGTAATAACTGGGTCTGCTGGAGGGTTTTTAAAAAGGAACTGGGTGTCCTGAGGGACCTTATAGAAATGGTCCAGACATTTTGAGGCTGGTGGTTGAGAGTCTGGGGATTGAGACGCAGTCAGGAAGGCATCCTGGAAAGCAGATAGCAAAGGGGGTACAGCAGAAGGAGATGGTTGCTCCATTTGCAGCAGGTCACAGTACCTTTTCTTGGTGTCAGATACTTCTGACGCTTGCCATGTAAAATGTTCCTTTATGAGGGAGACTGCATCTCCAAAGTTGAATTCTTTCCCCGAGGCTCAGGAGTAATGGAGTCCTCCTTCTCTGGGGTAATGAAATCCTTGGAGGAGTCTATTTGCAATTTGTAAGTAATAGATTCCTCTGAAGAAGAGTAGACTTCCTCTGATACCTCTAAATGGAGCCTAGAAGAGGGAGCAGGTGGTAACTGTTGTCTGCAGAGCCTGGAATGCCTTAAAGAGGCTTTGTGAAAATACTTCCCATCCAGGAAATGGATGAGGCTCAGAATGCTTTAGTTTTTGTTTTCCTTCAAGGGGGTAGCTAGTGAAGAAAAAATCGGAGCTGACTTCTGGGTGGGTGGAAGTGTAGGAATAGGGCCCCCTGACTGAATGAGCAATGGTTCCCCTCCACCATCAGGATCTGATGGCTGATTAGCCTCAGCAGACGTACTTAAAGTTTCCGCCATCCCAGCTTCCACTGAGGTTCCTGGGCCTGCTTTGGAAACAGAGGTTTGAGAAGATCCCAGACTTTCATCAGCCTCAAGAATCTGCTCGGATACCTGAGGCACAGAGTGGGATTCCGACCTGATTTTCTTGGCCTTCTTCCTCGGCGGCTCAGTGGACGGGCTTACTCCACCTTTCATACTGTGCGCAAGACATTGTAATCTCGGATTTTCAAGCACACTTCCCCTTTCTAGTTGACATGTATGTCTTAGCAGTAATCAAAAGACAAAGAAAAACCCAACAGGGCACTTATCTGTATCAGTCAGAAGAATGAAGCAGTCGTCTGGTCTGGAGCGGTTGCTTAAGCAAAGACTTTGGTATACTGGCTGGATGGCGGTGCTGCTGGCAGCAACCTCCCTACTGTAATGAATATTGCAACATGAGACTGGAAGGACAGCCTATAAATCTCATCACTGTCTCTCTAAAATACCTAAACTGTCAAGAATTTATTCACCAGCTTCTTCTCACTCAGCTTCAGATTATTCATTACATCCTATATCAGCCATCCTACTGTCCTAATCTATTCTCTCTCATCTGCCTAAATGCTCCTAATAGACCTCTGTGCAGCTCAGACCAGGACCTACTGCAAATCTACAATCCAAATACTAAAACTGGCCACAACCTTTTATAGCTTCAATCCTACCATTTCCTGAAACAAACTGCCATTAGCAATTAGATCAGTCAAACATCCCTACCAATTCAAAACAGTCACCAAAGAATATTTGAAAATTCACTGTTCCTGTCATTGCACTTACCCTCCGTGATTTACCTTCCTACTCTAAAACTGCCCACTGCCTATCCTTATCTTGACTCTACTTATTCTTATCTTATTACAGCTACTTAAATTTTTTCTCTCTTCTGAAATATCACTCTATTGTCAAACTTGTATTATTTGTGTTATCACTGTTGTGAAGCTGCCAGCCCAGTTAGCTAGAATTTTGTAAATAATTCTATGTCATCAAAAATTAGAAGTTATGTACCTACCATAACGTTCCATGTTAGTTGTCTTCTCTCGCCTTCTTTCTTGCTGGATGGGTTCGGAGCCGATCCTCGGCTCCGACTCGGCACTTGCTTAGCTTGAGAACTCCTTTTACCAGCTCGAGGCAACCCTATATCCCATGATGCAAGGCGGGACTACCTCAGATCTCGTTTGGTAGCTAACCTACCCTGCTAAGGACTAACCTAATATATTTAGGAAACCCAAGTTCATAATAAAGAGTCCTCTAATGAAGGCTCAGGAGGAAACAACCTGATAGGAACTCTTCAAGATCTGTCCAGGCCAGGGGAAGGAGGGAGGCAAGAAAGAAGGCAAGAAGACAACTAACATGGAACGTTATGGTAGGTACATAACTTCTAAATGTTAAGTTGTCAATCTCGCCTTCATTCTTGCTGGATGGGACCGCATCCCTAGCACCTGTATCCCGGGTGGCTCAATGGAACAGACTCTTGAGAACTGTGGAACCAAAACTGGCCCTGTCTCTGGAGGCCAAGTCTAACTTGTAATGAGAGACAAAGGTATGAGGAGTGGCCCAAGTAGCTGCTGCACAAATGGTATCAATAGGTAGTCTATCCTGAAAGGCTGCAGAAGTGGATAGACTCCTGGTTGAGTGTGTTTTCGGTTTAGAAGGTAGTTGCTTGCCTCTGAGAGAGTACACATAAGAAATGGCGGAAGACAACCATCTGGATAAGGTCACTTTAGACACTGGGAGACCTTTCCTGTTTTCTGCATAGGAGACAAATAATTGATCCGATTTCCTGAATTGTTTCGTTCTATGCAAATAGTACCTGAGCTGACGATGGACATCCAAAAAATGAAGCTTTTGTTCAGCTCTGTCAGAATAGTTTGGGAAAAAACTGGTAGATCTATGGATTGATTAATATTGGTTTGAGACACAACTTTGGGAAGAAAGGATGGGTTCGTTCTTAAGGATACCCTGTCCTTGTGAAAAACCAAGTAAGGGGAACGGATGCAGAGAGCTTGAATCTCGAAAACCCTTCTTGCTGAAGTGACAGCCAGTAAAAATATAGTTTTCCAGGTCAATAACTTCAAAGAACATGAAGCAGACGGTTCAAGGGAGGTAACATCAAGGATGCCAACATTAAATTTAGATCCCATTGTGGAGGAGGATGCTTTATCGGCGGCTTTAGGAGAAAAACTCCTCTCAGAAAGGCCTTGCATAGTCTATGAGACATAATGTTATGATCATGCAAGCCAACATGATACTTGGAAATAGCAGCCAGTTGAACTTTTACTGTAGATGAAGAAGATCCTGACTGAAAACTTCAGCCAGGAAATCTAAGACAGAATGCACAGGAGCAGTAAAGGGATCAATATTCCTGGAATTTGCCCAAATGGAAAACGCCGCCACTTGCTAGCATAAGCGGTTCTGGTGGGCGACTTTAAAGAAGCCACTAAGATGTCTCTGACCGAATCAGAGATCATAGGAAGCCTGGCTAGGGAAGGAAGTGGAGCAACCAAGCAGTGAGGTTGAGAGAATGAAAGGCCCGGTGCTGTTGACCCGACTGGTGGATCAAGAGATCCGGAACTGGGTCCAGATGCCAGGGCTGCACCAGGAGGTGACGATGCAGAGACGGAAACCAAATTTGTCGAGGCCAGTAAGGAGCAATGAGAATCAATTTGGCCCTCAAAACGGTGGCTTTCTGAATGACTTGTGGAATCAAGGGAAAGTGAAGAAAAGCGTGCAGAAGTCCCGGGCCAATCCTGGGTTAGAGAGTCTCTCAGGGGTTGGCCTGGTAGGGAAAGAGGGTGAAAAAATCGGGCACTTGTTGTTTAGGGGTGTAGCAAATAGATCGCAACAAGGTGTGCCCCACTTCAGAAAAATCTGGTCCACTACAGATTGATTGAGAGACCACTCGTGAGGCATGAGAATGGATCTGCTCAGCCTGTCCGCCAAGAGGTTGGACCTGCCGGCGATGTGCATTGCTATCAGAAACCGATGAGAGGAGATTGCCCATTGCCAAAGTCTGAGAGCTTCGACACAACAGATAGGACCTGGTCCCGCCTGCTTGTTGATGTACCAGACCACGGACATGTTGTCCGTTTGTACTGCAATAGTCCCTACGGGAAGAAAGTCGTTGAGGGCTTGCAACGTTAAAAGCACCGCTCTCATCTCCAGGACATTTATGTGCAGATGGTATTCTATGGGTTGCCACGTCCCGTGGACCATCCTGCCCTGATAATGCCCCCCCCACCCGATCAGAGAGGCATCCGTAGTAACTGTGGCAACCGGAGGAGGGGAACAAAAGGTCGGCCCTGATGAAGAAGAGGGAAGATATCCACCAATTCAGATGAGTCCTGCATGATTGTGTGACTAAGATTTCGTGCCTCATTGGAAGACTGTGGAACGACCACTGAGTGAATAACATCCACTGCAGAAGACGCATGTGGAAGCGAGCCAGTGGTAGAAGAACAATGGCCGCAGCCATAAGACCTAGAACCTTTAGTATCAGCCTGGCTTTGACTTTGCTGCTCTGCAATAAAATCCGAACGAATTTTTGGATGTCCAGAATTCTTTGATCTGTTAGTCTGGCTAACATTTTGACGGTGTTTAATTCTGCGCCTATAAAGGTGATAGATTGGCAAGGCCGCAGAGAAGATTTTTCAAATTCACTGAAATTCCCAAACTCCTGCATAGTTGCAGAGTGTAGTCTCTGGTCTGAAGAAGCTGACACCTGGTGGTGGCGGAGAGGAGCCAGTCGTCTAAATAAGGAAACACCTGGAATCCTTGACGTCTCAGATGAGCTGTGACCACTGCCATACATTTGGTAAACACTCTGGTGGCTGAAGTGAGGCCAAAGGGCAGGGCTCTGAATTGGTAATGACTGGTCCCTAGCCGAAAGCGGAGAAAACTTCTGGAGCGCCTGTGAATCTTTATGTGATAGTATCGTCCTGAAGGTCTATAGAGCACATCCAGTTGTCCTTGCCCAGAAAGGGCAGAATGGACTGAAGCGTGACCATCCGGAATCTTGCCTTCTTGACAAATCTGTTTAGACTGCTCAGGTCTAATATTGGTCTCCAATCTCCCGTCCTTTTGGGGACCAAAAAGAATCTCAGTAGACGCGGATCCTACTTGGTCTGCCGGAACAGTCTAGACGGCTCTTTTTTCTAGGAGCTTTGAAACCTCCTGTTCTGCCAAATCCCTTTGACCGGGTGAGATGTCTGGAAGGGATTTTTGAGGTACGGAAACCTTTGAAGGGATTTTGTAACCCTCGGATATGATCGACTGTACCCACATATCTTGTGAAAGGGAATGCCAGGCTACTGGGTACAGCGAAATCCTTCCCCCGACTGCCTCCAAGGGTGGACAGTCGGGCAACACCTCAGGGGTGCTGAAAGGGCTTCTCAGGAAGAGACTCCCTGTTGCCCTGGTTCTGAGGACCCCCCCTGCCTCTAGGGTGGCATCTATTATTGTTACCCCCTCTGCCTCTGGGGGTAAACTGACCACGTGTGTCCGGTGTAGCTCCTTGGGCTTTGCGGAACCACATATTCCCTCCCTTCTGACCCTTGGGATATGGTCTAGAAGGGGTGGAAAAATGGACTCCAACGGCAGAAAGAGTTTTACCGTCCTGCTCACACCTGGTCAAGGTATCCTTCACCTGAGGTCCGAACAAAGCCAAACCATCAAAGGGGGTGTTGGTGAAGGACGCCTTAAAGGGGTCCGCAAAATTACAAAGCCGCATCCAGGCTTGACGTCTAAGAGCCACTCCTGTGCCTGCGGCCCTACTCGCTCCATCGGCCGCATAGGATATGAGCCGCATGGAGGAGTTGGATAAGGAATTCAGGATTGCTAGCTGTGAGGCAATCTTTTCTTGAGCCCCAGCAGCAGAAGGATCCTGAACCACTTCACCTAGTTCCTTGAGAATATCTTTTTGAAGCCTGGTGAAGTGACAAAGGTAGTTCAGCGAACGCATAGCAAAGGTCGCTGAAGAAAACATCCGCTTTCCATACCTGTCCATGGTCCTAGAATCCTTGTTAGGAGGATGGACAGGTACTGAAGGATCCGAAGTTCCTTCTTAGTGGCCGCCGCCACCATAGCATCCACAGAGACGCCCTTGGAAAGAAACTGTTTGTCCGTAGGGGCCGTAATAAACTTGGATGGTCTCCTGGGGACAGGTTCCACAGAATCTGGAGCTGCCCACGCCTTCGAGCCACTACCTGCATAAGTGGGTCGAAAGGCGGAGACACCCAGGAGGTGGAGGGTCGGGATCCAAAAGCCTCCAGGTATACCGACTCATCCTCGGAGGGATCAATGGAGGGCCAATTCCCCCTCTGTTTGAGGAGCTCAAGGATGTCTGAAAAGGAGACATCCTCAGAGGGGGATCGTGGGGAACCCTCCGACTCATCTAAGTCGGTATCAGATGTAGTAGACTCAGGGGAGTCTGTGTGTTTCCTCTTACACGTCCTCTTCCGAGGGGGTTCCCCTGCAGGATCAGGAGAAACTTCGGAAGAGGAAGATATTCCCAATGTGGAAACCTGGGGCGATGGATCCCTGGGCCTGAGAGCAAGAGGCTGGCAAGAGGCGTCTACAGGCACCGAAGAGGGAGGAGCTAGAGGGATGGACCGTTGACCTGGCTCAGGAGCCAGGACACTCCTCATCACCTCAAAGGCTCCCCTCCCCGGGAGACCAGAATATTCCCGTTCCGAGGACATAGGAATTCCCGGCTCCACTGAGAGGGAAGGCTCCGAGGCCGATGTTGGTGCCGAGCTTACCAAAGCCGAAGCCCTGAGAGGGAGAGCGGGGTCGGACAAGGGTCCGATGCCACTAGCCCCCTCGGAGCCGACTAGGGAAACCCGACGACCGGATCCCTCCAAGGAAGGTCTCAAGGAGGAGATTGGAGCCGAAGACGACGGAGCCGAAAGGGGATGTATCGGTTCTGGCGCCGAAACAGTCGCTGTCCCGAGAAGCTCCGGCTCCGAACTCTGGTGGGGAGTCGGAGGAGGAAGTTCAAGGGGTGATGCAATAGCCGAAGTCTGCTGAGACGGGCTATGGAGCATTTGGGCCAGTGCCTGCGACTTTAGTAGCCTGCTTACCACCCTCTCTAAATCGTGGTCAGACAGCCTGGAAGATCTCGAAGATTGGCTCCGATGACTCCGCTCCGACAAAAGAGGAGAACCCGGAGCCGAGTGGATAGATTCCAAAGACGGGGACCGAGATCTCTTCTAGGAGGAAGTCATCGGAGCCGACGTCCTGTGGGTTCCAGATGGAGCCGAAGGCTTCTCGGCTCCGATACTGGATACTGTGTCGGCTCCAGCCGGAGCCGACAAGGCAACAGCAGATTGGGTGTCGGAACCGATCGGAACCGACCCTAGCTGAGAAGGAGAAAGATCGGCTCCGGCCGAGCGATCTCGACTCGAAGAGTCGGAGCCACCGGGGAAGGCTTGGAAGCTGTAGCCTGACCCCTGGATGGCTTGGAAGGCTTACTGGACCCAGGTTTAGTGGGTGAACCTTCCGGCTTTAGCAAGCCACGGAGGATTAATTTATTCCTCCTTTCCTGCAGGACTCGCTGGCTAAAAGAGTGACACAAAGCACAGGAGTCCTGCAGGTGTAAAGGCCCCAGGCAGTAAACACAAGAAGTGTGACCATCTGTCAGAGACATTTTCTGACAGCACGAGTTACACTTCTTGAAGCCCGAGACCTTTACCTCTTTAGACATAGTCTAAGAAAAAAGAGTAATAAAATACTCACACACAGACACACACACCAAAAACAGTCACACAAATTAATCCCCAAACACAGACACACAGATAGGGATTAATAAGGAAGGCCTAGGCCTAACTGAAAATTTTTAAAACTTTTTATAAAGTAAAACATTTTTACTATAAGGGGAATAGGGAGATTGTATGGACTATCCACTAAAAAATATGAAAAAAGGGGGAGATAAACCCTGACTAAAGCTGTTTGAAAACTCAAACTTACCTCAGCTGGCAAAAAAGGAGACCTCTTCGCAAAGCGGCAAACGAGATCTGGGGTAGTCCCGCCTTGCATCATGGGATATAGGGTTGCCTCGAGCTGGTAAAAGGAGTTCTCAAGCTAAGCAAGTGCCGAGTCGGAGCCGAGGATCGGCTCCGAACCCATCCAGCAAGAATGAAGGCGAGATTGACAACTTAACATTATTAATATGATCCATAGGCTTGTCTTACAAATGTAAGTAAATGAGAAGTTATGTACCTACCATAACGTTCCATGTTAGTTGTCTTCTCTCGCCTTCTTTCTTGCTGGATGGGTTCGGAGCCGATCCTCGGCTCTCGGCACTTGCTAAGCTCGAGTCACTTTTACCAGCTCGAGGCAGCCCCATATCCCATGATGCAAGGCGGTAAGTACCCAGATCTCGTTTGGTACCTAGAGGGACAACTACCCAGCATAAAAACTTCCCACTAAGGAAGAAGAGCAATAAGCCTAAAAGGCTGTAAGGGGAAACCAGATAACTAAAACTATAACTAACTGGTGTTCAAAGAGACAAAATCTTATAGAGCCAAGGGAGATCAAGGTCTGTCCAGGCAAGGGGGCAGGAGGGAGGGTCGCAAGAAAGAAGGCGAGAGAAGACAACTAACATGGAACGTTATGGTAGGTACATAACTTCTAAATGTTAAGTTGTCAATCTCGCCTTCATTCTTGCTGGATGGGACCGCGTCCCTAGCACCTCTATCCTGGGTGGCTCAATGGAACAGACTCTTGAGAACCGTGGAACCAAAACTGGCTCTATCCCTGGAGGCCAAATCCAATTTGTAATGAGAAACAAAGGTATGAGGAGTGGCCCAAGTGGCTGCTGCACAAATAGCATCTAGGGGTAGCCTAGCCTGAAAGGCTGTAGAAGTGGCTAGGCTTCTAGTGGAATGTGCCTTTGGTTTTGAGCATAGCTGTTTGCCCCTGAGTTGATAAATGTCAGAAATGGTGGAAGATAGCCATCTAGACAATGTCACTTTAGAAACAGGGAGGCCTTTCTTATTTTCAGCATAAGAAATAAAGAGCTGATCAGACTTCCTGAATTGTTTTGTTCTGTCCAAATAATATCTGAGTTGGCGGTGAACATCAAGATAATGTAATTTCTGTTCCGATCTGTTGGAATAATTAGGAAAAAATACAGGGAGATCAATGGATTGGGTTAAATTTGTTTTTGAAGCAACCTTGGGCAAAAAGGATGGATTAGTTCTCAAGGATACTCTGTCCTTGTGGAAGACCAAATATGGGGGACGAACAGAGAGGGCATGAAGTTCTGACACTCTTCTAGCCGAGGTAATAGCGACAAGGAAGAGTGTCTTCCACGAAAGAAACTTTAGTGAGCATGAAGCAGCTGGCTCAAAGGGAGGAAGAATTAAGGATGTCAGCACTAGATTTAGGTCCCATTAAGGAGGAGGACTCCTGACCGGAGGTTTGAGGAGAAAAACTCCTTTCAGAAAAGCTCTACAAAGCTTGTGGGACATAATGTTGTGATCTGCAAACCCGACATGAAAGTTCGAGATTGCAGCCAACTGAACTTTGACCGTGGAAGATGAAGAACCCGAGTGAAAGATTTCCGCTAGAAAATCCAAAACTGCATGAACAGGGGCAGTAAAGGGATCTATGTTCCTTGATTTCGCCCAAAGGGAGAAACGTTTCCACTTGCTAGAGTAACTCCTTCTAGTAGAGGATTTAAGGAAAGCCACTATGATATCCCTAACAGGGTTAGAGATCATAGAAAGCCTGGCTAAGGAAGGAAGTGGAGCAACCAAGCTATGAGGTTGAGAGAAGGAATGGACCGATGCAGCTGACCCGATTGGTGGATCACAAGATCTGGCACTGGGTCCAGATGCCACTGCTGCACCAAAAGATGACGATGAAGGAACGGAAACCAAATTTGTCGAGGCCAATACGGGGCAATGAGAATCATTTTGGCTCTCAAAACGGCAGCTTTCTGGAGTACCTGCGGGATCAATGGAAAGGGAGGGAAAGCATAAAGAAGCCCCTGGGGCCCATCTTGGGTAAGAGCATCTCTGGGGGGATGGCCCGGAAATGGGAAGAGAGAGAAGAAGGCTGGGCATTTGCTGTTTTGGGGAGTAAATTCACTCATACTATTAGTAACAAAGGTATAGCATATCTTGATACTATTGTGACACATGATGAAAAAGGTTTTAAATCAAATATATTTAGAAAAAATACCTTTTCAAATGATTACGTACATTATGATAGTAATCATCCTAAGAAGATGTTGCGTAACATTTATAAAGGTCAGATAATCAGGGCGACTAGGATGACATCTAGAAATGATGAAATGCTTGCAGAGATAGAATATATTACAAATTTGTTTTATGAGAGGAAATATAATAGAAAATGTTATATGATGTCAATCAGTATGTTATATCCCAGAGAGAGCAAAAATATCAACCATTACTAGGTGCCATTGTTCCAGCAAAACAAGAAAAAGATTTAAACAATTGTAGTAAATATCAAAAGGCTTGTATATTACCTTACACCCCTTTTGTAAACAAAATCAAGGAAATTTTGGAAAAACATTGGAGCATATTTCGAGTTAACCCAGAATTATCTAGAATTTTAGAAGGTAGGCCCTTATAGTTTATAAGATGTCATACAATTTGAAGAGAATATTAGAATCTGGCAAAGAGACTAACTTTAAAAGTGGAGAAAGTGGTGGACCAACATCTACCAAAAGATGTGGAAACTGCAATCAATGCAAGTACATTATGGGGCAAACTGAACTCATTTTAGACAATAGCAACAGGACAGTTATTAGACTTGCTAAGGGTAACTGCAATACACCCTTTGTAATTTATATTGCTAAATGTGTTGAATGTATGGCATTCTACACTGGAAAAACTGAGAGGGCTTTCAAAAGGAGAATTCGACCACTCTTACTGTATTAGAAGAAAGGATAAAACAACGCACTATATAGACATGTAGATTGTGAGGGTGAGGAACACAATTTTAAATTTGGTATTTTAGAACACATTAAACCAGAATTGAGAGGGGGTAGTATCAAAGATCTACTTAGTTATAAAGAAATATGGTGGCAATTATTTACTAATGCAGCTACAGCACCGGGTTTGAATGACACCATAGCAGTAAAACCTTTGTTAACTAAATAGTGAAAGTCCTTTCGAATTATGTCATCAAAATTATATGTTGCATGTGAAACATATTTTTTAGCATAAAACATTTTCAATAACAACACAAGATGTTTTTAACTTTGACTTTTTTAAAATTGATTTCTTTAAGAATTAAAAATTGAATTTTTTAAAAATTGAATTATATAACTGAATTTTTAACAATGAATTTTTTAACATTTAATTTATAATATTGAATTATTTTATATTGAATTAGTAACATAGTTTTTGAAACATAGTTATGTTTAAAATTGCATCTGAACAATATTTATTTTTGTTATATATATTGAATGTTATATCTATGGTCAGACAGTTGAGTTTTATTTTAGATACATCTGTTAAATCAATTTTATTGATTCAAATGTGAACATAAAATATATACATTACTGATGCAATTGTAACAACATAAGACTATATGAAGGATTTCTATTAACAAAATATCATTTTATTACCAAACGTTTTTTCTAGTACTAAATATTTATACATTCATTATTTTATTGACACAATAATATACACATATATTATTAATTGTTGTGTTTTATGGTGAGTAAACCACACTGAATATTAATTTTGCACACAAATTTCTATAGTGTTAATCATTTAAACTATTTACTGTACACACAATTTACTAATAGATTTTTTAAAACAATATTAATAACTTAATTTTTATTTTTATAACACTTCATTTCATTATTATATACAATTAATAGACTATTAATGGTTTTTATTAAGGGAAGTTTTAATAATTATGTGAACATGTTTTTACACATTATAATATGTACATTATATTTATTCAACATATGTACATTTGAAAGTATGAAAGAAGCCATATGTTATACTAATGAAACTTGTCACGTATTGTTAACATTTGTTATTCATTCATTTATTTAGAGCGTATATAGAGGAGATTATGACATTATTAGTGAATAATATATATAAAATTATATAAATTTATTTTTATTTTTAAGTTATTAAATAAATGTGTTTAATTTTAAACTATGGTGCGTATAACTTTAAGCGCAATTATCTGCAGTTGCAGCTTCGCGCCAAAAATGTTATTTAAATGGTGATTTTTTAAAAATGAGGTTGTTCTGAAGAAGCCTACATATGGTAGGTGAAAGCGCTTAACCTAGGAAATATTTATGTATCACTAAAGAACCTTGGAATACATTTGTATTATTTTATGTTCGTGAGTTGTTTCAATAAATGTCTGGCTGGAGTTGCTGTTTGCTGCGTTTCCTCCGTTTGTTGCCTGAGAAGATAGCGCAGTGATAACTATTTGTTCTTGGGTTGGTTTTCCTTGCAACGTTTGAATTCTATAGTTGTTATGGAGGGGAAAGCAGTTAAGCCGCCAACAGCTAATGACGATAGCCCAAATAGTGCCGATAAAGTGACTGTAAACGATGAGCTGGCAGAAATACGTGGTGAATTGAAACAACTAACCCATACATTGACTGAGTTCATTTTGAAAGTGGAGCAGGATTTGAAAAATATTGGTACTTCCTGTACGCGCAGCCCTCACAAAGATAATGACAATAGCAGAGATGGCAATAGGATCGCCAGGGAGCAGAGGACTATAATAAATAAAGATGCTGCTAGGTCGGGTAGCTCTAAATTTAAAAGCAACCATGACCAAATGTCAGCAGGCAATGTGAGAGACAATTCCAACATTGTCAATGGCTCTGCAGAACCGGGTGCGATACCAAAGGGTAAAAATACCTATGTAACAGCTAGCCAGCTGAATTCCACCTCTGAAAGCTTGTGTGAGGGAACCAAAACAATACAGCGTAAGGCTGTTTCGGAAGGCAGTGCCAACATTGATTTACCAGCAGGGCAGGTTCCCAATTCTTTTGCAGATCGAAATTTAATGGACTCAACGGGATTCACATTTGACTTCTCTATATATGACTTTGAGGATGATCAAGAAGAAATGTTTCGTATAGGCACCAGGTCCAAGCGTGTTAAGCCTGTAAAAACCTATGCACACACAGTAGGGACTGTGGTGGGCAACAAAGGTACTGAAAAAAACTTTAAATTATAAAAGAAATGAAGAAGAAAATAGTAACTTTTGCAAGTTTAATCAATTTTTATGTAATGACTGTAATTGACAATTTTGATAAGGGGAAATCTGGGTTCCCCAACAAAAAAGTGTCAAATGATTTAACCATTAAAGACAAAATTTATAAATTAGGAAATTTGATGTGCAATCTAGATAATATTAAAATTGAAAATGCTTATTTACATAAGTGTGTGACACTAAAAATAGTACCAATGGGACTTCGTTTTTTTAAATTACCTCTAGGTATTGACATCAACGATGATATTAGAAAGGATTTTAATGAATTTTTTGATGAGTGTGGTTTTAAATACATGAATATGTTGATTAAGTATAATGATGAGAAATTGTTGGAACTTATTGGTCAGGTTGAAAAATTAAATTTGAAGATTGAAAAGGATTTATTGTTTGACCAATGGAACAACTTATATCAGAAACAATTTTTGATTGTGGAAAGAAATCCAAAATAGTCCATGAGAGGAAATGCAAGAAAATAAATAGAGATTTAACACAATATAAAGATAATAGAGTATATAGATGGTATAAAGAAGGGAATAATAAAGCATACAGACAAAATATTTATGATGACCAATTATATAGAAATAAAGAAAGGAACATGTGGGAAAAGGAAGGAAATGTGGATGATGGTAATTATGAAGGTTATGAGGACAAGGGAGGGTACAAACAAAATTTTCAGAGGAATTGGAATCCCCAATATTGGAAAAAAACAAAGGGTACGGTAGGAAATTACAACAGAAGTTACAACCAACAACCAACGTACCACAAGGGAATGAAATGGATGGGGTATTAAAAGTTAAAAATAGTGACACAAGTAATTTGACAGTGGAACCTGGTGTTAAGGACAGTGGGTTTCAGAGATTGGATGAGTTTAAAATTTACAATTATACAAATTTTCACGTTGAAGAAGTACATTATAGATTATTATCTAAAGGAATGAAATTTATACCTATACCTAAATATGATTTGGTTGACCATTTGGTTGAAACCAAATTATATACACGTAAACTCAACCTATCAGTTATGTTTCAAAACAAAAACAACAAGATTAAATCAGAAACAGGCAAAGGAGAAACACTGTTAAAAAGTAAAAGTACATTTGTTCCTTATATGACCCCAATGGTAGAGCTTTTTGAAAAACAGGTACACAAGGACTTATACAAATTATCCAACATGGTTAGGAGATATATAATTAATGATAATTTAACCAAGGATGAAAGGGAAGAACTTAGAAAATTGAGAAACACCAACAATATTCGATTGATGAAACCTGACAAGGGAGGGGGGATAGTAATATATGATCAAATGGAATATAGTGCGAAGTTAAACGCACTTCTCACAGAAACTGGCAATTATGAATCAATTTCTTTAAATGAGATAAACATAGCTTATCAGAGGATTAACTCTTATCTAGAGGAATTTTGGATTGATAACCGCATTAACAACTACATTTATAACTATTTGAAAGTACAACATCCTATTTTGGCTGTTTTGGTGGGGATTCCTAAAATACACAAAGATATAAAAGATCCCCCCTTCAGACCTATAGTGTCTGGTAGCAAAGCAAAAACCTTTCCCTTAGGTAAAGCAGTTGATATTTGGCTTAAGGAAATTTACCTTGGTATTCCCCACTTGTTAAAGGACTCATGGGATTTTCTAAGAAAATATCCCATTCACATTGAAACAAGCAATCTTTTTTATGTGACAATAGATGTCATTGACTTATTTCTCCTGCATTCCCAACAGACAAGGTTTGGATATGTTTTGTGAAAGTATTAGGAAACATATCAACCTGGATTGGGATAAAATATGTCTAATTATGGATTGCATGTCACTAGTTTTGGAGAATAACTTTATACTATTTGAAGGTAAATATTTTAAACAATGCAAAGGGGTGGCAATGGGTTCAGCAAGTGCACCCATATTTGCCAACCTTGTAATGTTATATTGGGAAGAAGAAATTTTATTCAAAAATGAATTATTTACACATGTTATCCATTATACAAGGTTTTTAGACGACATTTATATGTTATGGAAGGGCAACATGGAATAATTGAATAACTGTATAACCTTCATCAACAATAGTAGTGATTTTTTTTAATTCACTCATACTATTAGTAACAAAGGTATAGCATATCTTGATACTATTGTGACACATGATGAAAAAGGTTTTAAATCAAATATATTTAGAAAAAATACCTTTTCAAATGATTACGTACATTATGATAGTAATCATCCTAAGAAGATGTTGCGTAACATTTATAAAGGTCAGATAATCAGGGCGGCTAGGATGACATCTAGAAATGATGAAATGCTTGCGGAGATAGAATATATTACAAATTTGTTTTATGAGAGGAAATATAATAGAAAAATGTTATATGATGTCAAACAGTATGTTATATCCCAGAGAGAGCAAAAATATCAACCATTACTAGGTGCCATTGTTCCAGCAAAACAAGAAAAAGATTTAAACAATTGTAGTAAATATCAAAAGGCTTGTATATTACCTTACACCCCTTTTGTAAACAAAATCAAGGAAATTTTGGAAAAACATTGGAGCATATTTCGAGTTAACCCAGAATTATCTAGAATTTTAGGAGAAAGGCCCCTTATAGTTTATAAGATGTCATACAATTTGAAGAGAATATTAGAATCTGGCAAAGAGACTAACTTTAAAAGTGGAGAAAGTGGTGGACCAACATCTACCAAAAGATGTGGAAACTGCAATCAATGCAAGTACATTATGGGGCAAACTGAACTCATTTTAGACAATAGCAACAGGACAGTTATTAGACTTGCTAAGGGTAACTGCAATACACCCTTTGTAATTTATATTGCTAAATGTGTTGAATGTATGGCATTCTACACTGGAAAAACTGAGAGGGCTTTCAAAAGGAGAATTTACGATCACTCTTACTGTATTAGAAGAAAGGATAAAAACAACGCACTATATAGACATGTAGATTGTGAGGGTGAGGAACACAATTTTAAATTTGGTATTTTAGAACACATTAAACCAGAATTGAGAGGGGGTAGTATCAAAGATCTACTTAGTTATAAAGAAATATGGTGGCAATTATTTACTGATGCAGCTACAGCACCGGGTTTGAATGACACCATAGCAGTAAAACCTTTGTTAACTAAATAGTGAAAGTCCTTTCGAATTATGTCATCAAAATTATATATTGCATGTGAAACATATTTTTTAGCATAAAACATTTTCAATAACAACACAAGATGTTTTTAACTTTGACTTTTTTAAAATTGATTTCTTTAAGAATTAAAAATTGAATTTTTTAAAAATTGAATTATATAACTGAATTTTTAACAATTAATTTTTTAACATTTAATTTATAATATTGAATTATTTTATATTGAATTAGTAACATAGTTTTTGAAACATAGTTATGTTTAAAATTGTATCTGAACAATATTAATTTTTGTTATATATATTGAATGTTATATCTATGATCAGACAGTTAAGTTTTATTTTAGATACATCTGTTAAATCAATTTTATTGATTCAAATGTGAACATACAATTGCATCAATAATGTATATATTTTAACAACATAAGACTATATGAAGGATTTCTATTAACAAAATATCATTTTATTACCAAACGTTTTTTCTAGTACTAAATATTTATACATTCATTATTTTACTTGACACAATAATATACACATATATTATTAATTGTGTTTTATGGTGAGTAAACCACACTGAATATTAATTTTGCATACAAATTTCTATAGTGTTAATCATTTAAACTATTTACTGTACACACAATTTACTAATAGATTTTTTAAAACAATATTAATAACTTAATTTTTATTTTTATAACACTTCATTTCATTATTATATACAATTAATAGACTATTAATGGTTTTTATTAAGGGAAGTTTTAATATATTATGTGAACATGTTTTTACACATTATAATATGTACATTATATTTATTCAACATATGTACATGTGAAAGTATGAAAGAAGCCATATGTTGTACTAATGAAACTTGTCACGTATTGTTAACATTTGTTATTCATTCATTTATTTAGAATGTATATAGAGGAGATTATGACATTATTAGTGAATAATATATATAAAATTATATAAATTTATTTTTATTTTTAAGTTATTAAATAAATGTGTTTAATTTTAAACTATGGTGTGTATAACTTTAAGCACAACTATCTGCAGTTGCAGCTTCGCGCCAAAAATGTTATTTAAATGGTGATTTTTTAAAAATGAGGTTGTTCTGAAGAAGCCTACATATGGTAGGTGAAAGCGCTTAACCTAGGAAATATTTATGTATCACTAAAGAACCTTGGAATACATTTGTATTATTTTATGTTCGTGAGTTGTTTCAATAAACGTCTGGCTGGAGTTGCTGTTTGCTGCGTTTCCTCCGTTTGTTGCCTGAGAAGATAGCGCAGTGATAACTATTTGTTTTTGAGTAGCAAAACGATCGCAACATGGGCGGCCCCACTTCTGAAAAATCTCCTCCACTCTAGATTGCTTGAGAGACCACTCGTGAGGCATGAGTATAACTCTGCTCAATCTATCTGCTAAAATGTTGGTTTTCCCAGGGATATGCGTTGCTACCAGAAACCGGTGAGAGGAGATCGCCCATTGCCAAAGTCTGAGAGCCTCTCGACACAAGGGGTAGGACTTGGTTCTGCCCTGCTTGTTGATGTACCACACTACGGACATATTGTCCGTGTGAACTGCAATTGTTCCCAAGGGAAGAAAGTCGTTGAGGGCTTGCAACGTTAAAAGCACCGCTCTCATCTCTAGGACATTTATGTGCAGGTGGTATTCGAACAGTTGCCACGTCCCATGAACCATCCTGCCCTGATAATGACCCCCCCCACCCGATCAGGGAGGCGTCCGTAGTGACTATGGCTACCGGGGCCGGGGGAACAAGGGGTCTGCCCTGATGGACCTGGGGAGAAGTAATCCACCAGGACAGGTGGTTTTTGCAAGTTTGTGTCACCAGAATCTGGTGACGCATGGGAAGCTGTTGGAAGGACCATTGGGTGAACAACATCCATTGAAGAAGACGCATGTAAAAACGGGCCAAAGGAAGAAGAGTAATGGCAGCTGCCATGAGGCCCAATACTTTTAGAACCAGTCTGGCTTGCACCTTTTTGTTGGCAAGGATAATCTGCACATGGTTTTGGATATCCAGGATTCTCTGGCTTGTGAGGTTTGCTGACATCCGAACAGTCTCTAAATTTGCGCCTATAAAGGTAATAGACTGGCAGGGCAATAAGGAGGATTTTTCGTAGTTGATCGAAATTCCTAATTGTGTGCAGACCTTTAGGGTGTAATCTCTGGCTTGGAGAAGTTGATGCCTGGTGGTGGCCGAGAGGAGCCAGTCGTCGAGATACGGAAACACCTGGAATCCTTGACGTCTCAGGTGAGCCGTGACCACTGCCATGCATTTGGTGAACACTCTGGGGGCTGTAGTGAGACCAAAGGGCAGGGCTCTGAATTGAAAATGACTGGACCCCAGCCGAAAGCGGAGAAACCTTCTGGAGCGTCTGTGGATTTTTATATGATAGTACGCATCCTGAAGGTCTATTGAGCACATCCAGTTGTCTTTGCTCAAGAAGGGCAAAATCGATTGCAGTGTGACCATCCGAAATCTTGTCTTTTTCACAGACTTGTTGGCCTGCTGAGGTCCAATATTGGTCTCCAATCTCCCATCTTTTTGGGAACCAAAAAGAACCTTGAGTAGATTCCGGGCTCTGAATGGTCTGTTGGAACTGGCTGAATGGCCCTTTTTTGTAGAAGCTTTGATACTTCTAATTTTGCGATTTCCCTTAGACCGGGTGGAACATCTGGAAGGGAATTTTTGTGAGTGAAGGGACTTTCCTCGAAAGGAATCTTGTAACCCTCGGATATAATCGACTGTACCCATTTGTCTTGTGAAAGGGAAAGCCAGGCTTCTGGGTACAGCGATAATCTTCCCCCGACTGCCTCCAAGGATGGACAGTCGGGCAACATCTCAGGGATGCTGGAAGGGCTTGTCAGAGAGAGGCCTCTCTGCTGCCCTGGTTCTGCGGACCCCCTCTGCCCCTAGGGTGGCGTCTATTATTATTACCCCATCTGCCTCTAGGGGTAAACTGACCACGTGTGTGCGGCGTGACTCCCTGAGATTTACAGAACCACATCTTCCCCCCCCCCCCTTCTGTCCTTTAGGGTAAGGCCTAGAAGGGGTGGAAAAATGGACTCCTACGGCAGAAAGAGTCTTACCGTCTTGCTCACACCTGGTCACCGTATCCTTCACCCGAGGACCAAACAATGTTGACCCATCGAAGGGAGAGTTTGTGAAGGACGCCTTAAAGGGATCCGCAAAATTACAGAGCCGCATCCAGGACTGACGTCTAAGAGCCACTCCTGTCCCTGCAGCTCTACTCGCTCCATCTGCTGCATATGAAATCAGTCGCATGGAGGAGTTGGTTATGGAGTTGAGGATTCCTAGCTGAGAAGCAATCTTGTCCTGAGCCCCTGCAGCTGTAGGATCCTGTACTACTTCACCTAATTCTTTAAGGATGTCCCTTTGAAGTCTGGTGAAGTGATATAAATAATTCAGCGAATGCATGGCAAAGGTCGCTGAGGAAAACATCCGCTTACCATACCTGTCCATGGTCCTAGACTCCTTGTTAGGAGGATGGACTGGTACGGAAGGATCTGCAAGTTCCTTCTTGGTGGTGGCTGTCACCACCATGGCATCAACTGGGACACCTTTTGTAAGAAATTGCTTCTCGGAAGGGGCTGTAATAAATTTAGAAGGCCTCCTGGGGACTGGTTCCACGGAATCAGGAGCTGTCCACGCCTTCCGAGCTATAACCTCCATGAGGGGGTCGAAAGGCGGAGACACCCAGGAGGTGGAGGGTCGAGATCCAAACGCCTCTAGGTATACAGACTCATCCTCGGAGGGATTAATGGAGGGCCAGTTTCCCCTCTGTTTTAGGAGTTCTAGGATGTCTGAAAAGGAGACATCCTCACAGGGGGATCTTGGGGACCCCTCCGACTCATCTAAGTAGGTATCCGAAGTTGTAGACTCAGGGGAGTCTAGGTGCTTCCTCTTACAGGTCCTCTTACGCGGGGGATCTCCTGACGGATCAGGAGAATCCTCGGAAGAGGGGGTTCTTCCCAGTGGGGAAACCTGAGGCGGTGGATCTCTCGGTCCGGGAGCAAGAGAGTGGGAAGAGATATCTACAGGCACCATAGAGGGAGGAGCTAATGGGATAGACTGCTGAGTGAGCCCAGGGGCCAGCACACTCCTCATCACCTCAAAAGCTCCCCTCCCAGGAAGATCCGAGAGACCCCGCTCTGAAGAAACCGGGGCTCCCGGGCCCACCGAAAGGGAAGGCTCCAAGGCAGATGTCGGGGCCGAGCTCACCAAGGCCGAAGCCCCGAGGGGGAAGAGCAGGGTCGGACAAGGGCCGATGCCACTCACCCCCTCGGAGCAGACCAGGGAAGCCCGACCACCGGATCCCTCCAAGGAAGGTCTCGAGGAGGAGATAAGAGTAGAAGCTGAAGGAGCAGAAAGGGGTGGTATCTGCCCCGCAGCTGTAGCAGTGACTATTCCCATAGACTCCGGCTCCGAGCTCTGGAGGAGAGTCGAAGGAGGAACTTGAAGAGGGTGTGGACTATTAGTCGTCTGATGAGACGGACTATGAAGCATTTGGGCTAGTGCCTGTGATTTTAATAATCTGCTTACCACTCTCTCCAAATCATGGTCTGAGAGCCCGGAAGACCTAGATGAACGGCTCCGATGGCTCCGCTCCAAAAGAAGAGGCGAGGTCGGAGCCGACAGTACCGGTTCCAAAGAGGGAGACCTGGACCTCTTCCTCGACGGAACCATCGGAGCCGAAGAACCCTCGGTTCCAGACGGAGCCGACAACTTATCGGCTCCAAGCCTGGTCAAAGATGTATCGACTCCGGCTGGAGCCGATACAGGCAAGGAAATAATGGTATCGGAGCCAGTCGGCGCCGATACCGCAGCCTGAGACACATGGTGGTCGGAGCCGGTCGGAGCCGACACCAATGTGGCAGTTAAAGTATCGGCACCGATAGCCATCGGTGCCGAAGGTTTAGTCAAAATAAGATCAGCTCCAGCAGGAGCCGATCTCGACTCCAAAGGAGTCGGAGCCAGGGCCGAAGGCTTAGAAGCAGAAGCCTGGGCCTTGGAGGTCTTAGAGGGCTTGCCCGAAGCAGACTTGGCCGGGGAGCCCTCCGGTTTAAGTAGACCTCTCAGAATTAATTTATTTCTCCTTTCCTGCAGGACACTCTGGCTGAAAGAGTGACAAATAGCACAGGAGTCCTGCAGGTGGAGAGGTCCCAGGCAATATATACAAGAAGTGTGACCGTCTGTCAGAGACATCTTCTGACAGCACAAGTCACACTTCTTGAAGCCTAAGACCCTCTGTTCTTTAGACATAGTGAGAACACACACAACACACTACTCACACAGTCCCAGATTCAGAATTTTAACTTAAATAAAACACACACACACCCTGACAGGAAGGGATGGGAGGGAATTGAAGGCCCAACTAAATAAAACAACTAGGGAAACAGTAGAACTAGAGCTAAAGACCCTACAACTATCTAAAAATGACAAATAAACTAAACTATGGAGAAAAATTAGGAATGGGGTGCCTAAAATTTGTTTAACAAATTACTTACCAAGAGCTGGTAAAAGGAGTACCTCATCAGCGAAGCGGCAAACGAGATCTGGGTACTTACCGCCTTGCATCATGGGATATGGGGCTACCTCGAGCTGGTAAAAGTGACTCTCGAGCTTAGCAAGTGCCGAGTCGGAGCCGAGGATGAAGGCGAGATTGACAACTTAACATCTGTATGTTACGTGCTGAGCTTCAAAAATGTAACCATAGTGCACCCTGCTGGAGAAGAGCAGAAATGTATATGGACTATATGCCTATGCAAATGTATGTTTTCATGGTAGAAGTTGGAACATACAGAGTTAACTTGCAAAACTCTAAGAAAATAAGATGACAGGTAAAGAGTTTTGCAACTGTGCTTTCCACAGCAAAGAGAGAGAATGTCTGCAGCTAGAAATTATTTCTATTTTCTAGAAACAGAAATAATTACAAATGTCAAGGGTAAAAGTATTTAACTGGTTTTATGACTTCCAGTTTCAAGCAACTTCTTAGGGATGTGTATTTTTGACACAGAGGTGTTAATTTTAAAGCTTCTGTAAACCTGGGAACTAAAGGCAGAAGTGACAAGAATTATATAATCTGAGATAGCCCAGCAGAAATGTTTAATAGTAATTTAAGAATTACCTCAGAGAGAGAGTCTGTGCACTTTTTATCTTGTCTTGGATCTTAACACAACCGTCTTCAGCACTTCTCATCTGTATTCGCCTGTCTCTGTAACTAAGACTTAGATCACAGTATCTCTCTTAGAGATAGATAGGAATATAGCAAGATTAGTTCAGATGTTTTCTGTATTTATGTGACACTGCCCTGCAATGTTGTTTTTAAATATTTCCTGTGATTCTGAACTCTGTCACTGTGTTGAGTTACTGAGTATTGTCTTGTGCTTTTATTATTTATTGTTACATATATTTAAACCGTTTAATTGTAGCTGGTTTGTTTAGAGATATTTAAGCTCTTAGAGTACTTGCATATGTATTTGGGGACACTATACAGGCCACTCTTGAAATAGCCTTAAAAGTCTGGTCACACTTACCATTTGGATAACAGTAACATTACACAGTAGAATTGGTCACCCTTTGGGAAAGGAATTACAGTAGCTGATAAGGTTGGTTGGTGACAGTGATTACTACCTTATAGTCTGGACAGAAGGGGGCATAGCTAGCAAACCTGTGTCTGAAGTGTCAAATCTCAAGGTGTATGCGTGTCAGCTACTTGGGCAGGGACATGAAGCACTGGTTGGACAGAAAGGGTGATGGAGGTTTTGGCTTGACCACTCGGCTGAGATTTTAACCCTATAGCTGTGCCAGTGGGGAGTCTTATTGGGGATACGGAGAAAGAGGGAGAAACCAGCCCCATACTGACTGTGATCTCTGTGTGCTCTTAAGGGAAATTGTACTTTAATGTGTGTGTACTTGTCATCCTCTCAATGTGCACGCCCCTCATGGTGCTAGTGGTGAGAATTGAGGCTCCTTGATTACTGGGCCAGTGCAGGGAAATAACAACAGTCTCCAGTATACTTCTGTGTATATTAGTTGATACGTTTCTGATTATTGCTTTTATATACTTGCATTGTAACACTGTGGAGCTTTTCTCTCCAGGCCTCCACTGAAAATGGGCTACTAGCTCAGTTGGACTAACCCAGTCAACAAAAGTAAAATAAATAAAATAAAAATAAATTACATTTGCTTTGTTTTAAGTTTTCTGTTCTGTTGGAGTTTTAAGACTTCCTGGCTGGGGTCAGTTAAAAAAAATTGCCAAAGAATTCCTCTGCAAACTGTGAATAGCTTCAAATAATTAGTGGGAGGAGCTGAGAAATGGAATTACTCATATATTTAGAAATATCTGTATTTAGCTGAAGTGTTTGTGTGCCTCCTGTTTACTTTGAATATTGCTGATCTGTGGCTGCAATCTGCTGGCCTCATAGTTGCCCACATCTACTGTAAATCTCATTTTGGACACTCCTCCCAGTCCCATAACATCAGCTCATTCTACTGGTTAGAGAGAGCTCATTTGGGAAGGCCCACCCCTTGGTTTCTCAACCTTGAATTATCGTGTTTCCTACCTTCCCACTTAACCTAAAGAAAGAAAAAAATGCACTTTATTCATCTGCTTTTATTGTATTTGTGTTTCTTACTACGTTATTACTTTATTTTGCTTTTGCTGCTTGTTCTTAAAATTATTCAATTGCATTTATTCTGCTGCATTTATTACTGCCTTCTAGATTAAGCACTTGGGCTTCAAGCCAGTTGTTTTACATTAGGAAGGTTTGTGGTCTACACTCTTGTGGCAGGAGAGGTAGCTTAGATCCTTCTAAGTTGAGAATTGCTGGTTCAAGGCTTTGTGTGTCTGTTAGTCTAAAAGTGTCTCAGGTCTGGTTTAAGCACTTGGGCTTCAGGCCAGTTATTTTACATTAAGAATGCTTATGGTCTATATTCTTGTGGGAGGAGAGAGTAGATTCTGTCTTTCTGAGCTGGGAATTGCTGGTTGAAGGCTTATTGTGCCTGCTCTGCTTATTTGAACTGTTTATTTCTGAAATCGGTGCACCTTGTTTGCTGTAGCATAGACTAGATTCAGACTTGCTGAAACTAGCTGTTTGCATAACTTGAGCATTAATCCAGGCCATCTTTTTTTTAGAGAGGTTCCCTTGTTCCCTAGTGGCAGGAGTCTGCAGTTAGAACTCATCTGATTTAAGGTTGCTGGAACAGGGCTCAGTTTTGAGCTTGTGTTTCTGTTCTCCTGTGATAAGTCGAACTAAACAGAGTTTAAATACCTTTAGCACAGTCTGGTTTCAGGTTTTGCTATATCCAGATCTGTTTGTGCGATTCCTGTGTTCTTGCTATGCCATCTTGTGTTGGCCAGTGCCTGCCTGAACTTAGTGGGAGTAAGTGAACTGGTTTGAACTGGTCTGGCATAAGGTGTTTAGCTAGGAGCTCAGGGACTAGGGTTGATTAGTCAATTCCAGTGTTTCTATCTTACTTTTGTTTTTGTGGTATTTAAACCCTGAATTTGTGCGGGTTTTTGCTTGTTGGGTATTGTGCATCACTGCTGTGCTGTTTTAACCTTTTGCAAGGTATCTCTCAGCTGCATTTCTTCCCTTACCAGCACCCCTGTGTAAGTGAGGCCCTCACATGCAGCTACTGTATTGATTTTATCCAGCCCTACTCACAACTATAGGTACTCTCCTCAGATAGTACCCACTCTATCCCTGACCGCGCTTCCAAAGATACTGACAACCATGGACGGACAATTTCCTATGGTTTCCCCTTGTAGTCTGGTTGATATGGGCATCCTAACACAATGTAGCAACTGCCTTATGTACACAAACAACAATCTACTACTACCACCTAGGAATACAATATATTACATTAAGATCCTGGAATCCTTGCAGTCTGTCACAAGCCAGCACATCTGGCAATGAGAAGGTTGTCTGCGCAAACATGACAAATACCACACCCTAATACCACCCAAACCTGTACGACAAACTCCCACATAATCAAAGGTTTTCAGCAAAACATACCTAAACAAAAGTGACCTCCGAAACAAAAACACGCGCACATATCACAACCTACAGCACTAAGCACCACAAACAGTGCACATGCCTGTGTCTCACAACCTCTAAGGCCCAGCCACAAACCCAACATACTCATATGAGACTCAATCGTGAGACACACAGATGTGCCCCTCACTGGGCTAGATAAGGAGAAAGTTACTGTAAGGTGCTTGTCAGGTGCTACACTCCAACATATCATGCATGCACTCAAGTCTCTTAACAACAGGTACTGCTATGACTCATGTCATAGTCCATGTTGGGGAGAATGACTTGAGACATATCTCTCTGGACTATATGGAGAGAGACATGATTGAGCTCACTGAATATGTGTTCCAGGCAGGTATGTTCCTAGCCTTAAGCAGCATCTTACTGTCACCCAGAATTATGTCTCAATACAAGCAAAAAATGATTGCCTTTAACAACTGGCTTAATTTGTGGTGTCATTCCATGGGGATCCAGTACCTGACAGCCTGGGAGGACATGAATGACCGACCATGATGTTATGCCAGAGACGGCCTTCATCTGTCTCCACTGGGCTTTAGGTTTCTGGCAAAGGCTTTTGCCTCCCCCATAGTGCCTTTTTTAGGCAAAGGCATTAGCACAAAATTACCAACAAAATTTAAAGGTTGTGCTTTTAAAGGAGTCTTAGCATGAAGCTGCACTCACTGCAAGCATTCCTCACCCTGGAGGATGCTGACATTTGTGCAGTCATTGAAACCTGGTTCAAGGCTGAGGAAAGCACCCCAGCCTTACCAGGTTACTCATCCTACCATACTTTTAGACCCCAAACAGAGGGCTACAAAGCCAAAAGAGGTGGAGTTTCAATATTTATCAAAGACTTACACACCTTCAGGCTGATCAAATGGTATGATGCACAGGAGGCACTCCAACTGCAGTTAACTATTGACAAAACACCTATTCAAATCATAGCTAGCTACAAACCCCCAACCATGACTCAGGACTTACTTGAATCCATCAAGATTCAACCCTCTACCCTGATCCTGGGTGACTTTAACTACCCAACCATAGAGTGGAAGACCTATTCTAGCCCAAACATGAACACCCAGAGATTCCTTGACTTCATCCATGCCAATGCATTTGATCAGTTGGTAAAAACCCCCACGAGAAAATATCCTGGACCTGGTACTAGCCAACATGAGTAGCTCCTGTAGCACCCCTACAGTGTCATCTTCCTTGGTAAGATCAGACCATAAAGCGATCACTTTTGAAGTCACCAACTCTCCTGACCCCCCCCCCCCACTTTGTCAGGGTCAAACAAAAAATAACTTTTCCAAAGCTGACTACAATCTCCTGAGAGCAAGTATAAACAGCTTCACAGCCACCATCCCTTCAGCTGGAAGTAGCACTAATGCCCAAGCCTACACCAAAAAACTATATGAGCACCTACATAGCTGAATGAATTCAGAAATACCAGACAGGACCAAATCATCTTCCTCAAGGAAGAATAAACCTGTCTGGTGGGCAGCAGCAATAAACAAACTCTACAATAAAAGAAAAAACTTGCTGTCCAGGACCAAGAAGGAACAGGAGCCAAGTTGGAAGCAATCTCTCTTTTAACTCAACAGCAAATAAGGTCACTGGTGAAATCCTCTTAGCCTAACTTCAAGTCCAAATTGGCCACATCCACTAAAGACAATCACTAGGCCTTCTTCACATACGTCCGCAATCTCAAAGGTAACACCCAAATCTGCTCTGAACCTGTCAAGAACACCTCATATACAAATGCCGTAGATATAGCCAACCTGCTGGCAGACAGGTTCAGTGAAAATTTCACCCCCTTGTCCCTCCCATCAGTAAACCAGGACATCACCAGCACCTGAACCCCCCCCCTTATCACCAGGGAGCAGGTCTTTAATGCCCTCTCAAAGGCAAAAAAAATACAGTCTTCATGGGACCCGACAACATTCCTGGCTGCAGCCTACATGAACTCAGGCATGAGCTCTCGGCTCCATTAGGCACCCTGTTCAACCACAGCCTGAGCACTGGCTTCATCCCAGTCGAATGGAGGACAGCCACTGTTATCCCTCTACAAAAAGGTGGAGTGTCCATTGACCCAGGCAATTATAGGCCTATCAACCTAACTAGCCTGATCTGCAAGGCCATGGAACGCATTATCATGGACCTTATAAACAAGGACATTAGCAACCTCCAAACACTTGACCCCACACAGTTTGGTTTTATCAAAGGGAGATCATGCCTATTAAACTTGGTCAACTTCTTCGAAACAGTCACCAAAGCCATGGACGACGGGAAGATGGTGCACACCACCTACCTTGACCTAGCCAAAGCCTTCGGCACTATTCCCCACTCGGGCATAATAGATAAACTCTCCCAGCTAGGCATCAACCTGCATGCTACGGGTTGTTAACTGCCTAATGATAGAACCCACTCAGTCAAAATAGAGGTAGTGACCTCTAGTAGTAGACCCGTAACAAGCAGTGTGCTCCAAGGATCGGTCTTAGGGCCTCTACTGTTTGGGATATACTTTTCTGAGGTGCAAGCCAAAACCAGTGGTCTGTGGCTGACCAAGTTTGCAGATGACTGCAAGCTGGGCACTGTCTTAAATTTCTCTAGTGATGTGAACATCCTCCAAGAGGACCTTACCCAAACTAATAACTGGTACCATGACCTCAAACTGAATGCCAAGAAATGCATCATTATCCCCTCTGAGGAAAATGGCATCCCCATTAATTATCACATTAACAATAATATACTAGCACGCAAGCAGTCATGAGGGACTTGGGCACCCAGGTTGATAGCCACCTGACATTTGACCATCATGTTGCCTCCGTTGTACGTAAGGCTTTCTACATGGCCGACCTCACAAGTAAGAATATTTCATCCAGGAACAAGGAGGTCACAATATCTCTGTACTCCTGCCTTACAAGACCCATTATCGAGTACAATGCCCCCTTCGGCATGTACCTTGCCAAGCACATGCAACAGCTGGAGCACAGAGGTTCATAACCAGGAAAATCCAGGGTCTCAAACACCTGTCCCTATACAAATAGACTAAAAGCCCTGTCCCTCTACTCAGTCTCATACAGACTGCTCAAAGGTGACCTGTGTCTGGCATAGAAAGCCATCTCAGACCCAGCCTTGATGGAGTTGCTGCACATCCATAGGTCAAAATCCACTCAGGCAACCCGCACACAAGGCCTCAACCTGGTCTGTGACATTAACAGAACTTGTTGGCAGGATAGATTTGTGTCCCACAGACTCCCCCATCTGTGGAATACACTCCATCTCCATGTTAAGCAGAGTACATCCCTAGCACTCTTTAAGAGGAACCTGGACGAATGGATGGGAAACCGAAAATACATCCCTGGGATCCCATCTGTGTCCCTGCTGGAGAGGAGAAACAGGTGCTGACTTTGTGGGAACGTGGGCGAAATTCTTGGCTAGGCTTAGAAGGACCTCCGGGCAAATAGCCTAGTATCATCCCATGAATCTATGAAACTATAAAGGTGTAACTTATTCATGATCTGCTTCAAGTGCCAAGAGTAGAGGATTTGAATCTTTCCACCTCCATATGTCTAACTGCATGACCTTTAGCAATTCACTTAACCAGACAGTGTTATTAGGCAACTGGGAATTCGAGCTAGGCTCCTTAAGGGTCAGCTGAACTACTTGCCTAATAACTACCTATGAACCTAATTCATGTCATTGTCCATCTACATGGGAATTAGCATTCATGAACCCCGCCAACAAACTTAGTGATGTCTTCCATAGGTTTCGTAGTAGACTAAAATACCTGTAACTGCATGGCTCATGCCTAGACCCACATCTGTGCGAGTAAACAGACCTAAAACTTCCTTCTTTTAAGTCATTTGTTTAGGAAATTCTTCATATCTAACTGGAAAGGTTGATGTGGTTTCACTCAGTTCTTCCCTTCCTAGTCTGATGCTCCTGTACGTTCCCAGCCCTACATTGCTATTGGTCCACTTATCCCATGCCTTTGAAATTGCAGCCCTCATATCATTAACATGCTCAAACGTCAACTGTCTAGCTATTACAGAACAACCATGTTAACCCGCCGTTCATACCACATCTTGTCTATCAGTTACATGTTGCATGTCCACTACACACTGCCCATCTGAACAGCATACGTAATAAAAGATATATTTTTATGGTATCAGTTGACTTTCTACATGTCACGTTCTGGATCCTTGCCTGGGTATTATTTCTTCCCATCAGAATTAAGTATTTATTCCAGCAAAATCCCAAAGTTGGACATGTCTGTTTACTCAGCCAGTATACACTATGATACAACTCTCCACATGCCCAAAAGCACCTGTTCACAGAGACTGCCAGTTCACTCCTTACCTACCAGTGAGCATTCACCTATATACCAAGAAAGAACAACATAGATTTAACATCAAAATATGACAGAAATGATAGAAGATATACTTAACCAAATATAATGCGAACTCCTCTAGTATCAGATCAAGGGAGGACATTTCCGACCATCAAGAAATGACATCTAGGAGATTAACTACCAAGGAAGATGACACTGTAGGGGTGTTACTGTAAGAACTTAATAATATCAAATATTGAGGATGCTCCTTGATGCGTTTTAGTTGGGCTGAATCCCAAACAGTAAAATGAGGTGCATGGAGCCAAACTATTATTGTAGGCCAAAGCTCAGATGACTGAATCCTGAATATTACACTTCCTAAAAGTAGTCAAGACAGAAATGTTCGATTAAAGTGTGTGCCGATGACCAAGTGGCTGCAGCAGAAATGTAAGAACCAAGCACTGCAGGCACCCACTTTATTGATGGAGTAGACTTTGATTTTGCCAAGGAACAAATGGGCAAATGAAGGCAAGAAACAATGCAGTTGGTAATCCACTTTAAAAGCTTTTGCAAACAACTGCCTTGCTCTATCAGAAGCAAAGGAATACAAGTCATATCATCAAGTGGACTAATCATATCATCGAGTGGACTAAAACTGCTCAAAAAAAAATCACAAAAATACAGTCAATACTAAAATACTGACTTCAACACACACACACAAAAAATTGTGGGGTGCAAGACTAATGTACTCCTCTAACACTTGTGACTCAACACAAAAAATTGTGGGGTGCAAGACTAATGTACTCCTCTAACACTTGTGACTCAATAAGCTAGCTCTGGGATTACTCAACCTCAGGAGTAAAGTCAATAACAATTGCCCCCAATTGTGATTGACCTCAAAGAAATATCTCCTGGGTGTGACAATAAAACATTTCATGATTTACTCTCAATGAAACAATACTCAACAAGAGTGCTACAAATTAAACTGTATACTCTGCTGTAAAAGGAGAATGACAGCAATTATGTATTACTAAGCTCATACTCCCTCCACAGGCAGCACCTGAGCTAACCTGCATATGTCTAGGGTATTATGTGCCCTCTCACCTTGGTTCTTGCTTCTGTAAAAGAATTCCATGAAATTAACATACTGGCTTTGGGGGAGGTCACAGAAGCCACCTTTGGGAGAAAGCATGGGCTCAATATGAGAGACTCTCTATCCTTGTGAAAAGAAAGACATGATTCTCTACAGGAAAGACCTTAAAATTCAGAGATACAATGTTCAGAGGTGGTAGCCACCATAGATTCATATGTTAATACTACTGTAATTGCCATTGTTGGCCATTTTAAGCCTAGCCAATTATGCCAGTTACTGTTTAAAATTAGCCTATCCTGCTGGAATTTAAATTCACCTAAGCTAAGCCTTGTTTTATGCAGATGTGGAGTCTGTTCCAGGGCACTGGTGTTCTCTGCAAGATGCATCTGTCCCTCCAAACTGTTCTGTTAATACTGCAAAGCAGGTTTTGTCCATGAATCGAGTATTTCTGATACCATCTGACTTGAGGATGTGAAGTTCATCAGTAATGGCATGAAGGATGCCTTGTATGCTAGACATAGATCATCTCTTAGCAGTTTGTACGAGACCAAATATAGTGATACGGCTTTCAGACGGTCCATGTAGAACATATTTTAGGCCTTGTATCCTCTCGGTAAGGTATCTGCATTTGTGGCCATTCCAGCTGTTGCATGTGCCCAAACAGATACATGGTGAAAGGTAGCTTTCCCTATTTTGATCTCCTGTGAGCCAGATGGCAATCCAGTGGATGACAAGGAGGTTTCTTCATAGCTTATTAAGCTTTTCTACTATGGCTGAGTCAGGTATTTTGCCAAAAGCCTTGGCTAGGTCGAGTTAAGTGGCATGTACCATTTTACTTTCATCCATTCCTTTGGTGACCTTTTCAAAAACATCCACCAGGTTCAGTAAGTGTGTCTTGCCTTTGAAGTATCCAAAATGCGATAGGTCTAGTGTTTGGAGATTCCCTATGTCCTTATTTATTTATTTTATACATATATATATATATATATATATATATACACACACACACACACACACACACACACACACACACACACACACACACACATATATATATATATATATAAAATTATTAAAGTATCGGTAAGATTGACCTCTGTATTGTCTACACTCTTTGGTAGATAATGCAGATGGATGTAATAATGAAGAATCCACAAGGATAGGGAATATGCCCTTTCTTCAGGATTGGGCACTCTGGAAATTAAAACATATAAGTAGCAGGGGACATGCGCTGGAAAAAACACTGTTACTATTAACTATGTGTGTTCCAAGGAGTAACTTTGGAGCATTCACAGAAGCATGTTGACCTTTGTTATTGTTCGACACGTACGTGTTGTAATGTCAGTTCAACAAATGACACCAGATCCACACACACACACACATATATATATGTATATATATATATATATATATATACACACACACACACATATATCATCATCATCAGTCCCCTTTTTTCTCATTTTCTACATGGGGTCAGGGTATCATGTTAGCTGTCACCATCTCTCCAAATTCAATGCCACACTCCTGCATTCTTCGACACTCATTCCTGACTATCACAGACCTTCTTTCATATAACCCATTCACCTCTTTGCTGGATGTCCTCATTTCCTCTCATCTTCTTACTGTCAGTCCCATATCTTCTTCACTAGATTGTCTTCTGCTTTTCTGCGCAAGTGTCCGAACCACCGCAATGCGTTCTCTTTGATCTTTTCTGCAACTGGAGCTACTTTGGCTTCTGATCTTATGCCTTATTTCTTCATCAGTCCCACAGTGTGCAACCTATCACACTTCTCAGGCACTTAATTTCCATCACCTCTATCTTTCTCATCTGCTCTGCCTTTATTGCCCAGGTTTCTGTACCATACAGTAGTACCAGTTGCACCGCTGTCTTGTACACCTTACTCTTCAGCTTCTTTGGCATTCTTCTCTCATAGACTATACCTGACACTCTATGCCAGTTGGCTGCAGCTCCTCTAATTCTAGCTTTGACCTCTTCATTCAGACTTTCCCACTCCTCATCCTCCCTCCCAGGCTGTTAAAGCTGTTAATTTGTTCCACTATTTTCCCGTCTATCTCAATTCTCAGCTTCTTCTGGTTTCTGCAATTTCCTGACATTACGACAGTTTATCTGTGCTTAGTTTCATCCCATGTGCCTCCAGTTTTCCATTCTATTTCCCTATCATTTGCTGAAGTTCTTGCTCAGAGTCTGCCTGTAATTAATGCCACATTGTCTGCGTACAGCAACTTAGTTGATCTGTCTCCTCCAACCTGTTTTCTGATGTATTCCATCAGCAGTATGAACAGTAGTGGGGGCAGAGCTGAACCCTGGTGTACACCTACTCCCACTGGGAACCCATGTGCGAGACCGAACACTGTTTGTACTTGAGTCATTGGGTCCTTGTACATAGTTTGCACTAATTCTTATCAATGTTTCTGGGACTTCGAACCAGTGCAGAACAACTTTCTTGGGGCTTTGTAATATGGGGTCCCTATTAATTATTCAAACATTTTAAAGTTCGAATGTCATATGATCGACACAATATGATTGAACTTTAAAAAGTTCGAAGGTGAAAAGCAATGGCTCCATACGGCGCAGAATAGGAAAATTTCCCTTTTCTGCACTGAAGTGCGATCTCGGAGTTAGTATATTTAAGTGGGGGTGTGTGAGGGGCACAGCGTTGAAGTAAGTTTTTTTTTTATTTTTTTATTACATTTTTGATGTTTCAAACTTCGCTCATATGTTGTCGAACATATGAGGTTCGAAGTTTTGAAACTTCAAATATATAATATCGACTTGTAATATGCTTTCTCCAAGTTTAGGAATGCCCAGTTGGGCTTTTTCCTCATCTCTAGCTTCTTCTCAACTATCTGTCTCATTGCAAACATTGGGTCATATGTGCTACATCCTGATCCGAATTTGAAATGCACATCTCCCACCTTACATTCTACATTCCATCAGTTTATCAATCATCCTTTCATGCAATGTGATAGGAGTTTGATGCCACTGAACTGCCCACAGTTGTGGATGTACACTGGCACAAGTATGCTTATTCTCCAGTCATCTGGGATACATCTTTCTCTCCACACTGCTACGAGTACCCTCAGGAGCTATTTCTCCCCTATCTCACCCAGCATCTTTATCATGTCTGCTGTGATCTCATCTGAGCCTGTTGCTTTCCCTGACTTCATTTTCCTTAGTGCTATTCTTACTTCCTCTAGAGTGGGCTTCTCTTCTTCCCCTCTCATCACAGGCTGTTTTTGGTGGAGTACAGCTTCAGTGGGATTTTCTTCATTCAAAAGCTGCTTGAAATCCACCTTCCATCTGCCTTTGATGTCATGTGGGCTGGTGAGTGGGTTGTTGCTGACATCCCTTATAAAGGGTGTCTGACCATCTTCTTTACCTTTCAGTCGATGCTTTGCAGTCTGATATAGTTTCTTTGTCCCAGCTACTGAGTCACTTTCCAAAAGTTGGTAGAGTGCTTCCAATGCCCTATTCTTTGCTAGTGCAACTCCTTTCTTAAATGTTTTGTTAGTATTCCTTCCTAGCCTGGTCTGTCTTTTCTATCTCCAACTTTTTCCTGCATGTCTCCTTTCTTTCGATGACTTCCTGGACTTCTGCATTCCACCACCAGCTTTCCTTATGTACCTTACTTCCACACCTGGCTAAGCCACATATCTTTTCTGTAGTCCTCACACATGTTATTTTGAGGCACTGAAATTCTTCAACTCTACCTATTTCCTCCTCTTCTTAGGGTGCTAGAGTCTTGAGTAATTCCTTGAACTGTTGCACTTTCTCTCCAGTCAACTTCCAGGTCTTCAGCCTGATCTCTGTTGCCCTTAGAGCCTTCTGTGACCATTGCTTGCAGCTGATTGTGGCAACCAGTGGTTTAGGCTGTGGGCCAACTGTATCAGTGGGGATGACTTTGCAATCATTGATTCTACCCCAGTGCCCTTTCCTTACTAAGAGGAAGTCTACCTGAGTTACATGCTGGCCACTCTTGTATGTGATCTTGTGTCTGTTTCACTTTCTGCGCTATGTGTTGGCTACTATCAAGCCATTTACCTGACAGATTGCCAGACAGAAGTCTAGGATGATGGTCTCTCCTTCATTATTCTTGTTGACCCACCCATGTGGACTCAGAAAGTCTTCATGTCCTGTTTGGTTTGTCCCGATATGTGCATTTAAGTCACTCATTATCAACACCAACTTATGTTTCATCAATTCGGATATCCCTCACTTCCTTCTGAAGCCTTTCTCTCACCACAATTCCAACAACATTTCTAGACCATCCCCCTCCTGAGGGGTAGACTCTGGATCCCAAGCCAAGTGGCTTTGCTACACTGCCCTTCCATCTTATCTGTTGGATACATAGGATATCCAGCCTTCTCCGTATCACCATGCCATCTACTTCCAAGCTGCATCCTGTCAGTGAACCTACATTAACTTTAGCAATTCTCAGTTCATGTCTGGTAGATTGGTTGGTTTTACATCCAGCTTTTTCTCAACAGAGCTATCCTAGGTATCCCAGGTAAGCCAGTAGCTTATTGACCCAGGGCTGCTGGGCTTTTATGGCAGTCACACATTGGCCAACAGGGACACATACACCCCTCCCACATCAGCATGGGTCCCTGACATAGGTTGGACTAGGTCAGGTACTCAATCCACTTATCACGGTTACTACCCATTTTGACAACATTAGTCAACATGACCGAATCACCTAAAGCCATATTTTACACAGTCAAGTGGCTGGCCCTGCCACAGCCCGCAGTCTGTGATCCATGTTCTCCTATCTTGAGAATAAAGCGCACCACAGTAGATGCCAAAAGCGGTTGGTCTGTACAACTCTTCCCCCTATAGGGCACCATGTAAAGTCTGTACTGCTGCCCACTGCTCCATTCATTGGTGAGTTTGAGATGAAAACACTAAGCATGTTTTTTCAGAGGTGGGAAGAACCCACAGAGATACAGGGAGTGCATGCAAATGCCAAACAGGCATTGGCTGGAGGTCAAGATTGAACGTTGTACCTTCTGCATGGGAGGCAAGGACCTTAACCATTCTGCCAACTGATTTCCTCTCTCTCTATGAGATATATATGTATACATACATACATATATATATATATATATATATATATATATATATATATATATACATATATATATATATACATATATATACATATATACATATATATATATATATATATACATATATATATATATATATATATTTATACATATATATATATATATATACATATACATATATAAGTATACATACATACATATATATATATATATATATATATATATATATATATATATATATATATATATATATATATAAATACATCTCCAACTCAAAGAATCAAACGGTGAGTGATCAAACACAAATTTTCAATCAGAAGCCGATCAAAAAATGTTTACGTTATACATATGCACAAGCACTATGCCCCTCCTGGAGAAAGGAGGTGTGCCCTGAAGAATGGTAATGCCAAGGAGTAAATGATCATAAGGCTCAATAGCTTTAGACAATCCATTTATCTATTTATATTTATCTATTATTTATAAAATGCTCATGACGTGATGTGATCTGGTACAAGTTCTTTTAATTGGCATACACACTCCAGCAAGGCTGCACCATATCAGCACTTTCTATACTACAATAACCTTGAGATCTGAGGCAACCTCTTTCTCCCAGTGACCTCAAATGCCAGGGGCTCAGTAGAAAGAATAAGGGAGTAGGGTTATGACAGTTATGGGGACAAGAAAATGCCTTTGCTGTAACCATATTTACAACTATCATAAATATTCTCCCATTCCTTAAACTTCAAAAGTAATCTGGAGTTATCTGTATAAAGCTTCCCTCTCCTAAAAAGTCTTGGATTAGTAAACGTATTTTACTTAGGTAAAATGTCTCATATATTGTCATAAAGAATCTAGAAGTACAATTAGCATCCTAAGATGAAACAAACCTCAAATGAATTAAAAAATCTTTTTTTTTTTTTTGCTTGCTTGTTTTAGGCCATGGTAAATTAGATTTGAAAGAAAGAGATGATGATAGCCAGTTTGAAAGAAAGAGCTGCAGGGCAGTGGCAGTTGAGGTTAAACGATACCTTTCTGATATTAATGATTCACTAACTAAAAATTCTGAAACTTAAATGTCATATTAGATGCATTTTTTTGTTGATGGTCATTTTGTTTTTGGTATTTTTAAGTTTTAGTACTAACAATATATATTTTTTTTACAATTCTTAATTTAGGTAGAGTTTGACATAATGCACAGCGTCTCAATTTCTGTCAATAGTTTTAAATAAACATTTTTTTTGTTTTGTTTTGCTTGTCCGATTCTAAAAAAGTCTTGGTACTAAAGGAGACAAGTGCACAATCAAATACAACTTCTGGTGCCAGTGGTCAGACATTAATTGAATAAATTTGGTTATATTACACACTAATCATCAGAGCTCAGGCTGCACTTTATTTTTACAAATCCAGTCTTGAAAAACATCTGGAACAGCAAAGCTACAAGATGAATATCAGGACTATGTAAATTAATGCCTCTATCTAATCTTAATTATTCTGTTTGTTAAAGCTATGCAGCACTCCTAGTCATCCTGGATGGGGATAACTCAGCCATGTCCAATTCTCATAACCAGTCTTGCTCTTGCCTGACATGACCAACTTTCCTGGGACCATTTTCAAACCCATGTCATACAAGAAACTGGACAATTGGTTAAACTGAAACTCTATTACAATCCATTCTTTTACTAAGGCAGGCAAATGCACTAATGGCTTAAAGACTTAATACGTTTTCAAATTAAGTAGACTTAGACCCCTCTTTCAAAGGCTAACATATGAGGCATTCTGTCCATTCTGGGGGTTCAGTTAAACCATCAAAACAATAAAATTAGATCCTATAGCACAGTAAACCTTTCATCATAATGACTAAGGAGGAAGTGACAAAAAAGCTTTCAGGATGTGGGACCTAGCCATCATTTTATGCCTCACATTCTAACTAGAAAAAAAAGCATTAGACAAGTCCACACTTACAAAAAAATGTCATAGCTGAAGTCCATGTCTCAAGAAAAGGCAATTAACTTCTTAAGCTTCATTTCACATCATCCTAAGCATGAAATGTAAGTATTTGACTGCTCAGACATCTAAAATGAATTATACTGAAGGCCTATCCTTGTGTCTTTTCTCATTCCTGACAAACTTGGTTTAGGTCACATTTACCACTATTCCCAAGATGCAACTCAAATCAGTCAGTAATGTTTAGCATTCATATCAGGTTTCTTGCCAAAATCAGGCACTTATGTGCACAGAAATATGCAAGGGTTGTAGTATACGGCGGCTCAAGGTTTGAGAAATGGATGCAGGTTTCATGTTTAATATGTTGCTCAGTGTCACAGTAATGACATGAAACAGTGAACACCGTGCCTGTGTGTTGCCTTTAATTCTGGACCATGTTGTTATACTTTATTAAATGTACTTTACACAGGTTTCTAATATGGATCGCCAAAGAGCAAAACCACAAGTATCAGGAAAGCCAAAAATAATGCACAAAACAAAGAAAGGTGAAAAGTCAACTTTTAAGTGTTTACATGGTATCAGAAGTGAAGTTAAACTTCAGAGTACCCGTCTGACCATCTGAAGAAAAAAAAATGTTCAAAGTGTAAAATAAACTGACATAGCCTACAGAATTACAGATATACATAACAGCCTGGTCAGCTGCCATTATTTTTATAGCTACTAAAATTCACACTAGTAATATCGCTCAAATGCTTTTCCTCATAAAACTATCATACAAAATCACTAAACCACAAATTTCTCCTTTTGTTTTGTATTAATGAGGAGGACATGGACTACTTACTCCAGTTGCGTCCATTCTGAGGGAATCAGCAAAAGTCATCTCACAAGTTAAGTTGCACAATAACCTATCAGATAAATGGATGTTTGGACTCAGAAATTTCAGCTGCATCTCACTACCACTGAACTTGTAGACAAGTCAGAAAATGTTCAGTGTGTAACATTCTTACGTGTTGCTGATGAGGAAGTCATCCAAGTGTTTAATATGTTTAGCCAGCTCATATGGTATACAGAAATAAAGCCCTGACTATCACCACAGCAACCCAAATTTGATTAGTGGCTTGGGTTCCTAACGGAGCTGGCCATGAAGGATGGGAGTGAGTGGTTACTACTGGTATCAACATACTGGGGAAAGGGAGGCAGCTCTGGCTCTCCATCCGAGTGACATCAATCAAAAGCACTAGTTATGGCACTCAAGGACCATCAGCACATGCTGTAATGGGTATCTAAGCATGTAACCAAGCAAGCATGTGGAGGTATACTCTCTGCAGCAGGAGGCATATAGTACAGCTTGCAGAGCTGCCTCAAGGAAGGAGAGTGCTCCACTAGGGGAGAAGTAGATTACACTGCAGAACCAGCAAGTTGGCCCACTCCCCTGTTGGGGAACAAATAAGTTGACTGCGTTATCTGGGCAGAAAAAAATAGGTCACAGGACTCTCACTTACATCAGGGGCATCACCTCTTATCCCATGGAATGAAAGGACCAGATTGGTGCAGGCACGCCATCAGGCTGGCCTTATGGAAGAAAAAAAAAAAAGATTAAATTTGTTTACCTCCAGGAAGAGGAAAGAGACCAGTAAACAATTACCAGACAGAAATGTAAAGTATCCTTTGTGAGCTAAAGAAATGTCAACTATTTGTCATACATGTTTTTTTCGTGCTTGTTACTTTCTTTCTAAAGTGGTCAATTTTCCTTCTTTTGTTATGCCCGAGTTGTAGTCCTTAAACTCATCTCCCCTCCCCCTAAACACTTCCCCTTTGTATCTGTCTAACTGGCAAATTTGAGCCATTTGCTGTTGTGATTGAAAGATCACAGCAGGAGATAAACTTCATGTGCTAAGAATACTGTTGTGTGTGATTATCCTTGCTTGTCTTTTAAGTAGTCATTGAAAAGCAAGAAACGGTAATTAAACCTGACTAAAAAGAAAGCAGGGTATACATGAAAACACATACAACTCAATGTATTGACTGGAGCTTAGTGGCCATGATGTAATACTTTAAAGCCAAACACTGCAATGTGGGATACCTAGATGTAGACTAAAAAAATCAAGACACTGGACCCCATATGGGCAGACTATGTACTTCTTTATATTTTTAATGTAATTCCACAGAGTCCAAAAGTACTGTTAAAATGTAGGAAACGTCAATACTTGATGAAATAAACATGTTTTTTCAAGTCTGTGGGTGTGGTTCTCCTTGAACAAAAAGTCTCCATAAGAACGTCCCTTCAAGAACAAATTTTAAGGGACGCTACGGAAGATGAATCTGAACCAGAATGGTCATCGGAAATAGCTGCATGTTGAATCTTAATGGTATAATAACTTGCCCCAGAATCAAAAAAAGGTTCTAAAAACAGGAGAGTGGAGGGAAGAGGACCTGAAATCAGTTCTAATCCTTTATCAATAGCCCAAACGAAAAACTTTTACCACTTACTTTTGTAGATTTTATGAATGGAAGGTTTCTGAGAAGCAGATAATATTTGGACATGTTTGGAGGGTAAATCTAAATATTTGGCATTCATTGGAACTGGACAAGTTGTATGCTCACCATAACTATGCATCTGTGTTGTCAATTTTCATTCTTCCTCAATGAATGGGTCTTGGATCAGACTCAGCTGTTTTCTTTCAAATTCTTGGATCTGAGTCTCAAGCTTCTCCCTTTACCCACAAAGCCCCTTACCGCTACATTACCTCAGATCGAGTTTGCTGCTGCTAAGTATGCCTTAGAGAATAAGCAACCAATAATAATAAAAAACAGTATAGATACAGAATAGGGGCTCAAACTGGAAACAGTGGTTCCAATGCACCTCATCAGGTCACTCCCAAAGGATAAGGATAGGGGGAAGTTGAGGAATAATGAAAATGGACAACAAAGATGCATAGTTATGGTGAGTTCATAACTTTAAAATCTGACGTTGTCATTTTCTTTAATTCCTTAATGAATGGGACAAAGTCCCCAGCTACGATAATCTTGGGTGGGCCTCACTGAAGGATATTCCAGAGAACTGCAGAACCAAAAGCAACCCTGTTCCTGGAGACGATATCCAACTTGTAATGAGCAATGAAAGTATGAGAAGTGGACCAAGTGGCCATAGGACAAATATCATCAATGGAAGCCCTAGCCCAAAAAGCAGATGATGTAGCCATGGATCTACTTCAATGAGCTTTTGGAGGTCTGGGTAATGACAAGCCTCTCAGAGAACAGACAAAGGGAATACAGTCTGTTATCCATCTGGCTAAGGTAACTTTGGATACTGGTTTTCCCAACTTGTTTTTGGCAAAGAAAACAAACAATCAGTTTCTCTAAAGTCTTTTGTTCCATGGAGGTAAAAATGAAGTTGTCTATGTACATCTAAGAAATCCAAAATAAAACAAAGTAGTAATACAGTGGAAACTTTATTAAAACAAAAATAAAATCAGGATAAGCGCTATCGGCTTCAGCCTTCTTCAGATCCATCTTAGTTTATCCACCACTAGATGTTATACAGAAGGGTATAACCAATCAAAATCACCTCCTGAGTCAACACCTTTTCAGGATCGGTTTTAAAGGGAGTATTTCAGTATTACAGTTTACTATCATTTATTCAAAGTGAAGTCGGTCGACGCCACTTTGTTCAAAAATTGGAATGTTGACCGTAGGCAATGTCTAACACTGATATTACCGAAATACACATCTGCCCCTATCTCGACCCATGTTAAAACCAGCCCCTAGGTAGCAGTCGACATGTATTTCGGCAATTCCGGTGTTCGACATTGTGAATTTCGCACAATCTTGGTCAACCATGTGAACAGTCGACAGTGCATTTCAGGTATATGATAGTAAACCTTAGGATACACCATCTGTAAAACCATAGACTGAAAACTGTGAGTATCATACTGTAGTATGTGTTTAAACAAAGCATTGGTGGGGACTTTATTCCTGATACCTCATAAATGTGCTTACATCCTGACACTAAGCTGACAGCTGGTCTGGCCAACATAAAAACTAGGACATTTTTTGCAGATCGCTACACAATGAAATAATGAAGAAATAGTGAAAAGGCCAGCAGATAAGGGTTGAGCCACGGTAGTTATGGGCAGAGACTGGTATAATATAAAGATGTTTGGACTACTGAATGATGAAAATACATACAAATCCATACAGAGATATGAACTGGATAAAGTTATTCGTGACATTGAATACAGTTTATATGACCTCATGATTACACATTTGATTACACCAGAATTATAAGAGTTTTTTGAAGTAAAGGACCCAGTTATACCAGTGATTAAAGGTTTACCCAAAATTCACAAGCAATATCAAGATCCCCCAATGTGAATCTACAATGACCGCATTTGAATGTTCCAATGGTGCAAAGCTAATATGGATCTGAAGAAGGCTGAAGCTGAAAGCGCTTATCCTGATTTTACTTTGATTTTAATAAAGTTTCCATTGTGTTACTACTCTTCAATGTTGGATTTTTGGATTTACTTATTACGGAGAGTGGCTAACTTATTTGACTTGGTTATTTTCCTCCATGTACAGCTAAAAAATGAAGCATGTATTGTCCTTTACTGTTAAATTTTGGAAAGAAGACTAGCAAATTGATTACTTTATTTATATTTGACTCAAAGACAACTTTTGGCAAAAAGGAAGGGTTAGTACATTAAGTCACTCTATCTTTGTGAAAAATCAAATACGGCAGTTTTGGAGAGAGGGCTTGCAGTTCAGAAACACTCCTCGCAGATGTAATAGCAACAAGAAAAACTGTTTTCCAACAGAGAAATTTTAGAACTGACTTAGCAGGAGGCTCAAAAGGGGTGTAAATTAAAGTTTGTAATAGAACATTAAGATCCCAAGGTGGAGTAGGATCCTTTATCAGAGGTCTAAGCAATATGGTATCCTTAAGGAATGCCTTACATATTTTAGAAGAGGCTAGCTGGAAACTATTATGTCATATTATGTCATATGTGGTAATCAGAGATAGCAGCAAGCTGAACTTTTCTGGTGGAGAAACTGGCACCACCTTGAAACGCTGGAGCAAGAAATTCTAACACAGCAGGAACTGGAGCGATAAAAGGATCTAACTTTCTATTTTCTGCCCAATAGGGAAATCTCTTCCATTTACTCTCATAAATTTTTCTCATAGAAGGTTTCTGGGATGAAAATAAGATTTGGTGAACCAGAGAGGAAAGCCTGGACCGTCTAGCCATCACTAAAATTGGAGAAACCATGCAGTCAGAGGCCTTGAATGTCCAGCTGCATCATCCCTGATGGATGTGAACTTGGGCCCAGTGTCCAAGGTGGACATAGGAGATGAGACCACAGGAATGGGAACCATACCTGCCAAGGCCAGAAATCGGCAAGGATTATCTTCAACAGTTGTGCTTTCTGGAGAAATTTGGGTATTAAGGGGAGGGGAGGATAAGAGTACAGGAAACCAAAGGACCAAGCATGGACTACAGCATCTCTCGGTAACTTCCCCTGAGGGAGAATTAGGGCAAAGAACCTGCTGCACTTGTTGTTGAAGGGAGAGGCAAAAAGGTCACAGCAAGGTTGACTCCATTGACAAAAAAAATAATTTCCATCACTGCATGACTGAGAGACCATTCATGCGGCATCAGGATGGTCCGGCTGAGCTTGTCTGCTAAAACATTGGATTTTCCCAGTATGTGCATTGCTACAAGAAAGCAGTTAGAAAGATCGCCCACTGCCAGACTCTCATTGTTTCTTGGCAAAGGGGGCAAGATCTGGTTCCCCCCGTTTGCTGATGTACTAAACCATGGACATATTGTCTGTCTGGATAGCAATTGTTCCTAGACACAGAGAGTTCTGAGAGGCCAATGCTAATAGGACCAGTTTCATCTCTACAACACTGATATGCAAATTGGTCTCTTCTGGGGACCATGTACCTTGAACCGTCTGTTCCAAGAAATGCCCCCCCCCACACCCCAATTGGGAGGTGTCTGCGGTCAACTTAGCTTTTGGGGGAAGGATAAAGGGACATCCCTGATAAACCTCATTGGACTGCATCCACCAAAGTAGGAAGTCTTTGCAGGCTTGCAAAATTTTTATACGATGTTTCAAAAGGTGCAGAAGCATTGACCATTGCACTGCCAGAGTCCACTGAAGAACTCTTATGTGAAGGTGAAATGTAGGCAATAGGGTGATCGGTGCAGCCATTGAACCAATCTTGCCATTTTTAAGGCTTGAAGAACCAATCTTGCTGGAGAACAAGGATGCTCTAGAACCTGTCTGACATGCAGTCATAGGGTATGAACTCTTCTTTGGGGGTAAAAATGTGAACTGACCAAGTGTTCAGGCAAGCTCCTATAAACTCCAAGACCTGAACTGGTTGAAGATGGGACTTGGAAAGATTGATTGTGATCCCTAGGAATGGACACAACTGGAGTAAGAAATCCATGGCCTTTTCTAGGAGATGCCTGGTTGGTGCGGAAAGGAGTCGGTCATCTAAATAAGGAAACACTATGAATCCATGCAGTTTAAGATGAGCTGCCACCACTGTCATGCATTTGGTGAATACCCTGAAGAATGTGGTCAGACCAAAGGGCAGGGCTCAGAAATGGTAATGACTGGCTCCCAGCCAAAAACACATATCTTCAAGAGCACCTGTTTATTCTGATGTGATAGTATGCATCTTGAAGACATATACAGTACATCCTGTCATCTTTCTGTAAAAGAGGCAGAATGGACTGAACTGTGACCATTCAGAACTTGGAATTCTTCACAAATTGATTTAGATGACTGAGATCCAGAATAGGTCTTAGCTTCCCTGATTTATTTGGCACTAAAAATAACCTTGAGTAAATTCTGGATCCTGCTTGGTCTGGTGGGGACTTTTTGACGACTCTCTTTTCTAACAGCTTTTGAATTTCTAGAGCTGCCAACTTCCTCTGATTGGGTAAAACATTGGAGAGACATCTCTTTTGTGAAGGACTTTGTGAAAAGGGAATGAAGCATACTCTGGATATAATCCTCTGCACCCAAGAATCTTTTGTGATGGCAGTCCAGGCATTTAAGTGCAAGGATAAGCACCTCCTGACTGCCTCCAGACAAGAACAGTCAGGAAGCCTTTCAGGAGAGCTGAAAGGACCTGTCTGAGAAAGAGTCTTGGGACTATGGACCCCTTCTGCCACGAGGACAGTCTCTTCCATTGTCATTTCTCCCTCTGCCTCTGGGAGGAAAATCCCCACATTAGTCTTAAAAAGGTCATTGAGATTTTCGGAACCACATTTTCTTTCCACTGCATTGATTCCTGGAAGATCTCTGCGGGATAGAAAAATGGATTCCAACAACAGACAAGGTCTTTCCATCCTGCTCACTGTGGGAAAAGTCTGTCTTTAAATGTGGACCCAAACAGGGAAGATCCATCAAAGGGAGCACTGATAAATGAAGATTTAAAGGGCTCCACAAAAATCACACAATCTCATCCAGGCGTGTCTCCTAATGGCTACGCCTGAACCAGCAGCCCATGAGGAACCTTTAGCTGTGTGAGAAATTAACCTCATGGATGCATTTGCTATTGACTGTAGGGTGGCCAGGTGGGAGGAATAAGTTTTCTCTTCCTCTGCCAACATGGACTCCGGGCTAGACTTAAGAGTTCCTTTATTCAAGTCCCTCTGTAACCTAGTAAACTGCACCAGGTAGTTAAGCAACCACATGGCAAAGGTTGCTGAAGTGTAAACATGCTTTCTATATCTGTCCAATGCCCCAGACTCTCTGTTACATGAATGGACAGTGGAACTATATTCAGCTAGTTCCTTTTTGGTGGCTGCTGCAACAACCATAGCATCTACAGGGATTCTCTTACTCCCAAACTGCCTGTCTTTAGGGGTTCCAAGGATTTTTTCTGGTCTATGGGGGATAGGCTCTATGGTGTCCGGTTCCTTCCAAGCCCGGTGTGAGACAAGGTCTATAAGGTCATCTGCCGGGAGATAATCCAAGACGTAGATGGGTAGACCTAAAGGCTTCTAGGAACTCCTCTTGGGAAGGGCTTTGGAGGACCAACCACTTTTTTGACACAGAATCTCTAAAATGTCTCCAAAGGAGACATCCACTGGTGGCAATCTTGGGGACCCTTCCCTCATCAAAATCAGTGTTTTAAATCAATGATTCCTGAGGGGAATCTAAGTGCCTCTTCTTACACAATCTCTTCCAAAGAACCTCTTTAGTGGGATGCTATGGAGAGATAACAGAAGAAACAGAAGGTCCTGAATAGGAACTGCGTGGAAGCTCTTACTGTCCCCTGTGAAGTAGAGTGACAAGGCTTAGAGCTCAAACCCGATGGAGAAACAGGGATAGGATCTGAGGATGAGAGAGTCAAAGAAAGCTTCAGATGGAAAAAAGCCCTCTCCACTACCTTGAAGGCATAGTATCCAGGAGAAGTAGAAACGAACCTCACAGGAGCCAAAGCTCTTGGCTCAGCTGATTCTTCACCCCTCCCAGATCTCCTCTCCAAAGAGGGAGTTGGACCTGAGCTGTCCAACACCGTGGCTCCAAGGAGAAGTGGAAGATCTAAAAACCTCTGAGTCAAAGTCTTACCCCTGGACCTGGCACCAATGCTTTAGCACTGAGCCTTTCCTGCTCAGTGGGGATCGGTTACGAAAGAGACAGGGAAACAGTCGTAGTCGAAGAAGATGGTATATTTCGATCTGACACTTCAACTCTTGTTGGTCTTCGATCCGATGGCTCCGAATCTACAGGTCGGATCAGAGAAGGAGTTACAATCTGTTGCGAAAGTGGTTGAAGGCTCACAGATCCAATGGGAGAGCCTCATCATCCTGTCCACATTTGCCTCAGAAAGACTTCAGGGGGATATGACTGAGGAAGAGGTGGAGGGAGGACAAGATTACTTTCTAGGAGTCTTCTGTAAAAAGGGAGATCTGAGCCTAGGAGACACTGGCTCCAGAGAAAAATGGGCACTATGGATCTGAGGAGATTTAGAGACTATGACTGTCAAATCCGACACTTCATTTTAAAACTTTAGAATATGGCTCCGAGATCAGAGCGGATCATTGAGACTGCGCAGGAGAGTGCTTCCTATGCTTCCTGGGTTCCTAAGATTTCTGCTTTTTGTAGGTGAGTTTGAACCCCTGAAATAGAAGCTGTGGAAGAAGAAAAATTAGGCAAAAGGCCCTTCAGGACCAACTTATTATGTCTGTCACTGATAGCCCTCAAATTAAATCCAGAACAGATTTCACAAGGCACTTCTAAATGGGAAGGGCCTAAACAATAAACGCACTCCCCTGTGGGCATCAGAATTAGGTATCTTATGCCCACAAGACATGCACTTATTAAACACAGTAGGGCTTCTCAGCCATACCAACAACAAACCAGACACTAGCACCTAACAATACCCAATATAAAGACATGTTTTTAAACAGGTAGAAAGAAAGTTTACTAACAATGGTATCAGAGGTTACCTAAGAAAGTAAGGTAAGGAAATGCCAACTCTGGTAAAAGAAATACCTTTAAAAGGCAGAGAAAAAAAGAATAGAATAACTACCAGAATGAGTAAAGAGAGAAAGGGTTATCTAAAGAAGTGACATACTAAAATGAAAAGGAGATAAATTCTATTTTTTTACTCACAAAACCTATCAAAGGCAACCAGAGCTTGAGAGAATACAATCCCAATTGAATCATTAGAGTGCCATATGAGATCTGAGATAATGCAGTGGTAAGGGACATTAAGGGAGAAGCTCGAGAATCAGATCCAAGAATCTAACAGAAAACTGCAGAGTCAGATCCGAGAGCCACTCACTGAGTAATGAATGAAAATGACATCAGATCCATATGATAAGTCTGCAGAAACAGCTGTCCAATTAAGGCTTGCTGGACAGACGGGAAAAGAGATTCAGTTCCATACTGATCATTGTAGATGAGATCATAGATAAGGGAATTGTATTTGGGCCAGAAAAGGGCAATGAAGACTACCACTTCCCTGTAGAGAGAGAAATTCTGTAGAAACATTGAGACGAAAAGGCATACAGGAGTCCAGGTGACCAAAGTTGGACTACAGAATCCCTCTGTGGCTGTCCCATTTGAGGGAAGATGGTAAAGTAGGTGCTGCATTCCTGTTGGCAGGAGTGGCAAAAAGGTTGCTACAAGGCTGACTCCAGTGGCTGAAAATCTCCATTATCACTACCATGTTGAGGGAGCAGTGCATGCATCAACTCAACTTGCCAGCAAGGATACTGTATGACCTGGAATGTGCATTGCTGTTAAAAACCTCTGGGAACACACTGCCCATACAGTCTTTTGGAAATGTTGGTAGGAGCAAGTCCCCGCCTGCTTACTGATGTACCATACTACAGATGTGCTGTTTGTGTGGATGGAAATCACATCCTGGGGAGGGGAGTTCTGAAGAGCCTGGAACATTAACTGGAACAGCCTCATCTCCAGAACACTGATGTAAAGATAAGCTTCTAAATGGGTCCATGTTCCTTGGAGTATTTTCCCCCATCGCAATGGCACCTCACACCTGAGGGGAGGCATCCATGGTAACTGTGGCCAGGCATAGGTGAAGAAAGGACAGACATCTCTTGGATACTAGAAAGAAATTTATCCACCAACGGATGTGATGATGACAAATGTGACAACCTGACAAGCTGATGAGGAAGCTGAGTGGACTGTGACCACTGAAATGAAAGCATCCATTGAAGAACCCTTATGAAGAATCTCACGAGTAGGACTAAGGCGACTGACACTGCCATGGACCTCAAAAACTGCAAAATGAGAGCGGCTCGGGGATTATCTGAGTTGAGAAACTCCTGTGACTGTAGATGAAGGGAGATCTGCCCTGATTTTGGGAGTCTTGCTATTTAAAGAAGTGCATCTAAATGGCATCCTATAAAATCCAGGGAATGAGTTGGCTACAGGAGTGCTTAAACTTATACCCAAGGACTGATGCAAGAGGAGTACAGTATGGAGCCAGTCATCTAAGTATACGAATAGTCAGAACCATTGCAGCCATAGCTGTACTGCTACTAGCACCATGTACTTGGTGAACACCTGAGAAGCTATGGTGAGACCAAAGGGAAAAGTATGGAATAGGTAATGACTGGCTCTCAGCCAGAAGCAAAGGTACCTCTTTTGGACTGCCTTCCAATCTTGAATGTTTATTAAGCACATCTAGTCCCCTCTCTTGAGAAATGAAAGAATGGACTGCATCAAGAACTTTGTCTTCTTTTCATGTGTGTTTAGGCAACTGAGATCCAGTACTAGCCTGAAGTTCTTGTTTTCCTTCGGAACCAAAAATGAACCTTCAGTAGACTCCAGATTCTGTTTGGTCTGGTGGGACATCTTAAAGGCACTTTTTATAGCAGCTGAAAATTTCTTGAGTTCTTTTTTGGTTGGTAGAAAGCAGCCTCATGGTAAGGTTGAAAACTAAAAATCCACTATGTAGCTCAAAGGTGATCCATTCCTTTCACAGAAAAAAACAGTCTTTATTAGCGTAAAAACTTTTTATTTGCTTTCGTTACAACAGACTTCTCCAGAACAAAAAAAAAAAAAATTTTGTTCTGAACAAGTCTGTTGTGACAAAAGAAAAAAGAAGTTATGTACTTACCATAACATTCCATGTGAGTTGTTCATTTCGTCTTCATGCTTTATTGATGGGTTCGGAGCCGATCCCTTGGCTCCAATACGGCCAATTGCAAAGCTTGAGGTCTTCAAATAGCTCAAGGCCAAGTCCCTATCCCATGATGCACCTGGAATTACCTCAGATCTTGTTTGTTGCATATAACAATACCATATGTCATTCTTTCACTCCCAAGAGAAAGGTACAGAAGGATTGAGTAACCAGGATGGATCCAGCATCTCGGTCATCTATCAGCCCAGGAGGGGGTAGGAGGGAGGGACGTAGGAATAAAGGCGAGATGAACTCACATGGAATGTTATGGTAAGTACATAACTTCTTTATGTGAAGTTGTTTAATCTCGTCGTTCATTCTTTACTGATGGGTAGCGTCCCAAGCACCATCAACCTCGGGTGGCTCACGGGAGTATATTTCTTAGGACTGTGGATCCAAAGAAGGCCCTGTCCCTGGAGGCCTTGTCAACTTTGTAATGAGTGATAAAGGTATGAGGTTTTGACCAAGTGGCTTGCTGCACAAATGTTATCAATGGGAAGTCTGGCAGAGAAAGCAGTTGATGTAGAAACTGCTCTGGTTGAGTGAGCTTTAATCTTATGTTGCAAAGGCATATTGGCAGATGAAGAGGCAAAGGTGATATAATCAGACAACCATTTAGACAGAGTTGTTTTAGCCACTGGTCTACCCTTCCTGGAGTCCGAGAATGAAACAAAAAGCTGATCTGATTTTCTGAAATCTTTTGTTTTAGCCAAATAAAATCTGAGCTGTCTGTGAACATCAAGTTTGTGCAGCATATACTCTAAATTGTTTGAATGGTTGGGGAAGAAAACTGGTAAATCAATAATATGGTCGAGATTGGTTTCAGTGCAATCTTTGGGCAAAAATGAGGGATTTGTTCTAAGTGAGACTCTGTCAGCATGGAATATCAAATATGGAGGCTTGATGGATAAAGCCTGAAGCTCTGAAACTCTGTGGGCAGAAGTAATAGCTACCAGAAAGATGGTCTTCCATGACAAAACTTTGAGATCACAAGAGGAAGCTGGTTCAAATGACAAAAGAATTATCTGGGAAAGCATAAAATTTAGATTCCATGAAGAATAGGCAGATTTCACAGGTGGTCTAATATGAAAAGTCCCTTTGAGAAAAGCTTTGGATAACTTGTGAGACATGATATTCAATCCTTCAAATCCAAGATGAAAATTAGAAATAGCAGCCAACTGAACATGAACTGTTGCTGCTGCAGCTCCTTTGTTAAAAATCATAGTCAAGAAGTCTAAGGTGGGGGCCATATGGGCTTGGTTAGGATCAATATTATATTTAGAGGCCCATATAGAAAATCTTTTCCATTTGCTAAGATATAGCTTTCTAGTAGAAGATTTATGAGAAGATAAAAGGATCTGTTTTGTCTCATTGGAGAAGCTATGGAACCCGGCTATGATGGGAACTGGAGCAGCCAAGCTGTCAGCTTCAGGGGCTGCAGAGAGGGATGAAGATCTCCCGACGAGTGCATCAGAAGGTCTGGAACTGGGTCCAGAATCCAAGGATCCTCCAAAAGATGAAGTCAAAGGAAGGGGAACCAAATCTGACGAGGCCAATGAGGGGCTATGAGAATGATGGTCCTTCCCAGGGTTTTTGCTTTCTGTAGAACCCTGGGTATCAACAGGATTGGTGGAAATGCATAGAGGAGACCCGGAGGCCAATTGTGTACGAGTGCGTCCCTTGGGGCTTCTCCTGGAGGGGCAATCAGGGTAAAGTAGCTTCTGCATTTCATGTCCATGTGACTGGCGAAATGGTCACAGCAAGGCTGGCCCCACCTGCGGAATATCCTGTTCGCTATTTCTTTCTTGAGGGACCACTCGTGGGGCAACAAGATAGCTCTGCTGAGCTTGTCTGCTATCACACTGGATTCCTCTGGGATGTGCATTGCCACTAGAAAGCGCTGGGTGGAAACAGCCCACTGCCATACTCTGAGAGCCTCGCGACAAAAGGGGTAAGACCTGGTTCCTCCTAGTTTGTTCAAATACCAGTCCACTGACATGTTGTCTGTTTGAATCGCAATCATACCCAGAGGAAGAAAGTCCTGAAAGTACTGCAACGGCAGAAATACTGCTCTCATCTCCAGGACACTGATATGCAGATGTGTCTCTTGACCGGTCCATGTGCCTTGGGCTGTTTTCCCTGAAAATGCCCCCCCATCAGGGAAACGTCCGTGGTCACTGTGGCCGCTGGAGGGGGTGGCACAAATGGGCGTCCTATCGTGACATGAAGTGAGGTCAACCACCACTGAAGGTCCTTTTTGCAGGAATTTGTGATCATTATAGTGTGAGACACGGGAAGCTCTTGGTAAGACGACTTGAGTGAACAACAGCCACTGTAGTATTTGCATGTGCATATGAGCTAGTGGTATGGCTAGAATTGCTGCTGCCATCATGCCTAATCATTTCAGAACTTCTGATACTGGTGCTCTGTCTTTTGACATCAGAATGCTGACATGCTGACAAAGAAGAAAGACTCTTTCTATTGGAAGCCTTAGTGTGGTGGCGGTGGTGTCCAACTCTGCCCCAATAAAAACTATATGCTGCGATGGCGACAAGGCAAGATTTTTCTGAGTTGATTGTAATGCCCAGATGATTGCAGAGTGACAGAATGGACTCCTTGGCCTGAATGAGTTGATGCCTGCTGGTGGTGGTAAGGAGCCAATCGTCTAGGTACAGAAACACCTGGAATCCTAGATGCCTCAGGTGAGCCGTGACCACTGCCATGCATTTGGTGAACACTCTGGGGGCTGTAGTGAGACCAAAGGGCAGGGCTCGAAACTGGTAATGATTGGCTCCAGGCCGGAAGCGCAGGTGATCCCTGGATGGTTTGGCTATTTTTATGTGGTAGTACACATCCTTGAGCTCTATCGAGCACATCCAATTGTCTTTCCCTAAGAAGGGAAGTATAGACTGAAGCGTGACCATCCGGAACTTCTCTTTCTTTACGTATTGGTTCAGTCTGCTGAGGTCCAATAAGGGTCTCCAGTCCCCCGTCTTCTTTGGAATCAAAAGAATCTTGAGTAAGTTCCAGATCCTGTCTGGTCTGCTGGGACTGGTTGAATGACTCTTTTCCTTAGCAACGTTTGGACCTCTATTGTTGCCTGTTCCCTGTAACTGGGTGGAACGTCCGGGATTTTTCTTATAAGTAGAGGGGGAGTGGCGAATGGGATGAAGTATCCTCTGGAAATGATACTTTGCACCCAGCTGTCTTTTGTTATTTTGAGCCAGGCGTCTGGATACAAAGATAAGTGACCCCCCCCCCCCAACTGCCTCCAGAGCAGGACAGTTGGGCCTCATCTCAGGAGCGCTGGTAGAGCTTCCTAGAGAAGTGATCTCTGTTGCCCTGGTGTTGCGGACCCCCTCTGCCATGACGGCGGCATCTTCCATTATTGCCCACTCCTCTGCCCCTGGAGGGGGGTTCACCACATGTGTCCTGAAAGACTCCTTGGGCTTTTTGGAACCACATTTTTCCTCCCCTTTGACCTTTAGGGTAGGGTCGGGTAGGGGTGGAAAAATGGACCCAGACGGCAGACAGAGTTTTTCCATCCTGTTCACACTGATTAAGGTTTCCTTCACTTTAGGCCCAAAAAGGGACGAGCCATCAAAGGGAGTGTTCACGAAGGATGACTTGAAGGGCTCCAGGAAGGAACACAAGCACATCCAGGAATGTCTCCTAAGAGCAACTCCTGTACCCGCTGCCCTACTCGCTCCATCAGCAGCATAAGAGATGAGGCACATGGATGAGTTGACTATAGAACTGAGGGTAGCAAGCTACGCGGCAACTTTGTCGGAAGCTCCTGCAGCTACTGTACCTTAAAGAGCATCTCCTAGCTCCTTAAGGAGATCTCTTTGTAACCTGGAAAAATAGGTTAAACAGTTGAGCGAACAGAGAGCAAAGGTCGCTGAACTAAACATGCACTTCATATCTATCCATAATACTGGAGTCTCTATTAGGAGGATGAATAGAAGAAGTCTCAGACATTTCCTTTTTGGTGGCTGCCACCACCACCATGGCATCAACTAGAACACCTTTTGTTAAAAATGTTTTGTCAAAGGGGGCAGAAATTAATTTATTAGGCCTCCTAGGGACAGGGTCCATTGTATCCGGAGACTCCCATGCGTTTCGTGAGACCAGCTGCATCAGCTCATCGAAAGGGCAGAGACACCCAAGAGGTGGATGACTGAGACCTGAAAGCCTTCAGGAGAACTGACTCATCCTCAGTAGGGCTTTTGGACTGCCAGTCACCCCTCTGCCTAAGGATTTCAATTATCTCAGCGAATGAGATATCCTCAGAGGGGGATCATGGGGACCCTGCTGACTCATCTAAGTCAGTATCTGATGTTAGAGACTCCTGTGGGGAATCTAGATGTTTCCTCTTACACAATCTCTTCCTGGGAACCTCATCAGTGGGAGCTTCTGCTCAGGTCTCGGAAGAGCAGGGTCCACCCAAAGGGGCTTCCTGAGGCTCTGGGTCTCTACACTTGGTCAGGATGTGTGAGGCAGAAGCAGGCACAGGCACTTTAGGGGAGGAGGAAGGCAGACCTGAGGTCAAGGATGTCTTAGGAGACATGACTCTCTTCATGGCATCGAAAGCACCTTTGCTCCGATGTGAGGGTGTCAACGGATCCGAAGAAAGCGTCGACACCCCTGGCACCGGGACAGTGGGCTCTGAGCCTGAGGTATGAGCAGCGCTCATCCGAGCCGAGGCCCCGAGAGGCAGTGTTGGAACTGACAAGGCGGTCTGACTGTCCTCCCCGAACCCGACCAGAGAGTGTCGGCTCCTAGAGTCCTCGATCAGCACCAAAGACGTCAGAGTGCACGAAGCCGAAGACACTGAAACAGGCGTTGGCTCCGAGGGTTCCACTAACATCAGGTCTGACTCCTCCGGCTCCGAAAGAGAAGCAAGGCTCAGAGGAGGAATAGTTTGAGCTGATGCAAGGGTCTTCGGCTCTGAAGCCATTTGGGTCGAGGCCGATAACATTTTTGCCAAGGCCGGTGCCAATAACAGCTTCTGCACCACAAGATCCACATCCAGATCTGACAGGCTGATAGAGGATCGAGAGGAGCGTACCGAAGATGGTACCGACTGAAGTAATGGGCTCTTAGGCACTTCGGACACCGGTTCCAATACTGGGGACCGGCTCCAAAAGGACTGTCAGTTCTGATGGCAGTGGAGCCAAAGTCGAGGACTTTTTATTTAGAGTTCTTCGAGTCCGAAGTCTTAGAAGACTTTGAGGACTTGCTGGATCCATCTTGGTCACTCAAAGCTTCTTGAAACGAAGGCTTCGACAACCCTCTGTCGATGAGTTTTCTCTTCCTTTCCTGAAGGATCCTTGAGGAGATGGAACAACAAATAGCACAACTGACTTGCAAATGCAGAGCTCCTAAACAGTATGCACAATTTACATGGCTGTCTGTTACAGACATCTTTTGGTCACACTTTGGGCATTTCTTAAACCCAGACTTGGGGTGTTTGTCTTGGTCAGCCATAATAATCCAGGAAAAATTACTGTCACCACAGAAAAACTAAACAGTAATATTCACACAAGCCTAAATAAAGCAGGCTAAATCACAAACACACAAGAGTATATAATATAAATGCAAACTGACAGAAAAAGTCTGTCTAAAGCACAGAACAAGAATTCTAAGCAGGCTATGCAAAAAAAAAAAAAAAAAAAAAAACGGAAGATAACTGCTGAGAAATACAACAAGCAGCCTTATCTAATTTATAACAATATACTGTTCGCAGCAAACAGTAATAAACTACTAAGCCTTATCTAAAAGGTTCTAAGGCTAACACACACACAGCAATAACTATAACTATCGAGAGATAGGAAAACTTGTGACAAAAGGTCACTAATAAAACACACTATAATATCAATAAAGATTTTAAGCTAAGCCAAACAAAAGGCCAACTAGAAAAGATATTAAAGCACACAATAGGAAGGGTTCTAAGAGGGTAAACACACACCAAAAGCTATAAGAGCTTTCTAAAACACTACTAAAATACCTAAAGCTATTTAACTAGCATAAACTTTATAATAATGAAAAATCAGTTTTACTGGCCCAAGCTAAAGCAGAACCTCCGATCCGTTGCAGCGGCAAACTAGATCTGGGGTAATTCCAGGTGCATCATGGGATAGGGACTTGGTCTTGAGCTATTTGAAGACCTTGAGCTTTGCAATTGGCCATATCGAAGCCGTGGGATCTGCTTCGAACCCATCAGTAAAGAATGAATGGCAAGACTGAACAACTTCACATTAAAACATTTTTACTCTATTAAAGACCGTTTTTTCTGTGAAAAGAGTGGATCACCATTGAGCTACCTGGTGGATTTTTAGTTTTCAGTTCTATTTAATTTCTGCTTTTTGAGCTTTTTTCTCCTGGTAATGTTGTTGATAGACAACATAGTCGACAGTTGACTTTTCATAGTCTTTCTTGCGTTTCTAATCAGGGTTCTCCAGATGGAATCCAAGGCCTGTTCTTCCAGCTCCTTCTGGAACCTGGTAATGTGAGAAAACTAATCAAGTGCCCTAAGGGAAAATGTTCCCGAGGAGTAGACAGGCTTCCCAAACCAGTCCATCACCCTGGATACTCTATTGGGGATTAACCAAGGAACTTTCTTTTGACAATTTCTTTTTTTGTGGCTGCTGCAAATACAACTGGGCCTTTGCTCCAATAGGGATGATCCTTGGGTGGCCAAAGAATCTTGTCAGGAACTAGTTCCACCAGATCCAGGTCCTGCCATGCCCCCTCCCCATCCACATCAATTAGGTGTTTGGCAAGTGGTACCACTCTGGAAGGAGCTGGGCCTGCCCTGAAAGCCTCAATGAATACTTCCTCATCTAGGGAAGTGGTGCCAATGGACCAATTTCCCCCTTTACTCAAGTAATTCTAACTGTTCACCAAAGGTGGTGTCCACATGGGAAAGTACTGAGGGGAGCCTTTCTCTTCATTGAGGTCTGTGTTTTTGGTGAGGGATTCATTTGCTGAATCCAAGTGTCTCCTTTTGCACTTACACTTCTTGCGCACTTTGGGGGACAGCCATCTGAAGTGTCCTTGTTCTCTTGTTGCAGGAAGGGTCAAGGCCCTCATGGCTGGACTGTCTTGGGTAAAATGTTGAGCACTAAGGATGGTAAACAAATCAGGACATCCAGGTGAAGTGGAAACAGTAGGTACATCCCCTTCCAACAAAAGCTGCTGAGCTAATATCCTCCCAAAATCAGTGAAACAGATGATGCTGACAGCACCAAGGAAGACATCATCTCAGCCAACCTTAAATATTGTATATGGCTCCAGCTGCAACTGCTAGATTTATGCATTTGTCTAAGTGAGCATAAATTCTTTAGTGAAGTTGGCTGGAGTGTAGGTGTCAACAACAGTGATGTCATGTATAAATTTAGAGATTTCTTCATACACTTATATAAGTTTCTCAAGTTTTCATGTCCTTAAAAATGGTGATGTTGGTCACAGTGGAAATGGTGTTTTTTGAGTGTAAATGTCAAGAGTCTGTGGCCCAACTTAAATGGAGAAGGAGAGATTAGAGGAATGCAACAGGCAGAGGCAACATTAGTGAGGAACAAATCTGGATTATTTTTGGCCTCTAGTGGGCTTGCTAACTAGTTGGTCCAAGGAATCCCTATTTATAAGATCCAGAAATCTCTAGATATACTCTACATTAAGAGGCACAGGATCTCCAGTCTATGGCTGAGTATTTAAAGTTACCTAGGATTATGGAGTTATTGCTAATAATAATTTCTTCTAAAGCTTCAGGGCATCTAACATGATACCCTGAAGACATGGAGGGATAAATCTCTGGGCATACCCTTCATTACAGGTATGGCTGCACTTGTCTTGTCCATGCTAAACTGAAGTGCGAGACTGGGAGAACAGTCTGTTTTTGCTTTTTTGCCTCCTCAACTTGAGTCGAGAGGTGCCAAATTAGAGGAATTGCACCAGGTACCACACTGCTGGATAAACCAGCTGTGGCTCTAGGGAGAAGCTGTAAGGAAGTGCATACAATGTGCACATTCAGTACTTGGGAAGCACATCACAGATGCTGAAAAGTGAATACCATGCCTCTGTGCTGTTTTTATTTCTTTACCATTCTGAAATGCTTTTGTAGAAGGATTTTAGGGGGCAGTTCTAATATCAAGCACAGAAGAAAGTAGAAAATGTGCCAGGAGTAAACATGACTGGAAGAGTTCAAAGAAAGAGAGAGAATTCCTTTCTTGTTTCACGTTTTGGATATGAAAGGTTTTGCCATTGTGGAATTGGTGACCTTCTAAGTATAAGGTGAGGGTTCAATTATGGAGAAAGGCCACTAAGCCAAAGGCTACTATGGCGGACAATAAAAAAAAATCCAATTTCTGAGTGTCAAAGACTATTCTGAACTTTACCAACATTCACCTCTCCACTTATAAAAGTAACACTGGCCATGGATCAACCATGTGAATAAGAATCTTTATGTACATTCTTAGAGAATCCCACTTCAAAACAGCCTCCATCCTCTGTAACACATCAAATGTGGCATCAAACAAGGGGAAGCTCACTAATCATAACATTGGCTAGCTGTATTCACTTAAAAGTGCTGCCACACACGCATTTTCATTCTCTCTCAAAAACGTGATACAGGGCTCATCTAACTCCCGCATAATATCACTCTAAGGAAATGATTCCTCGTTTTATGGCAGGAGCAGGTAAGAGACATTTTGTGTGAGTAATTTGTAGAAACTCACATGCAGTGCATCAGCATTGATCCTTGCAAAAAAAAAAAAAAAAGAGCACATCCCAGTGCACAGGCAGGTCATCAAGTTGCCAGCCATGTGAATATTGACTTGCTGCTTCTCTAAAACATAATGGCATTCATGGAGTGAGCACTTTGGAGCAGCAAGTAGTACAGTGGTTTACCAATTACAAACTTCATTCATTTTCTGACACCACCTGTATATAGTTCCAACAACAAAAAATCTGTATTCTATGACTCCCTACTGAAATGACAGCACTCAAAATGTTGAGTGCCAACACAATGAAAAAAGTAGACTCCAAAATTTAGGAGAACAAAATTAGAACATCATTCTTCTCCTTTAAACCTGTTTTTTGCAGGGAGGCAACCCTCAAACTTGTATTTATCGACTCTAAGATTACCATACATCAGAGAAAAGGGAATGTTCTGGGCAATGGCCATCTCAGACTTGGTGCATGTAAGTCCATCTTTTTGGCCTTTCAGCCTCTGTGTTTCAGGATTTGCTCTAGCAGGTCCCAGCATTTCAAATGGCTACCGTATTCTATCTCACCACATCTGGGGTGGCTCATTCAGTTGTAAATTAACAAGTTTAACAGACGGATTTTTTCACAAAGAGTTCTAGATGACTAAGAATACAGCAGTACTTAAAAGTTATCAGCTAATTCATCAGTTTAGTGCAGGTGTACAGAAAATAGAAGTTATGTCCTTACCATAACGTTCCATGTGGAGTGTTCATCTCGCCTTTGTTCTTACACCTGGGTTCGGAGCCGATCCTCGGCTCCGTCGCTGGCAAAGCTCTGCATCGAGAAGAAGCTCGAGACCAACCTAACTCCCACAATCCCCCTCTGCCTTTACCTCAGATCTAGTTTGCAAGCAAACCAGAAGTCAACAGAGAGAATAACACATTCATGCCAAGAACAACATAGCTGAAAAATATATATATATATATATATATATATATATATATATATATATATATATACATATATACAACAACTGCTTAAGGCAGAAGCAGGAAAAACCAGACCAGGCACCTAAACTGGACGTTCTTCCTGAGGGTGGGAGGGTGGGAATGTAAGAACAAAGGCGAGATGAACATTCCACATGGAACGTTATGGTAAGGACATAACTTCTATATGTGAGAGTGTTCAATCTCGCCGTTTGTTCTTACACCTGGGTAGCGTCCCTACCTCCATGTTCCTGAGGAACTCACGGGAGAACGTTCCTGAGCACAGTGGAACCAAAGGTTGCCCTGTCCCTAGAAATCCTGTCTACTTTGTAATGAGTAATGAATGTATGTGGTTTAGACCAAGTAGCAGCCGCACAAATAGTGTCCAACGGTAGGCGGGCTGCATGAGCCAGGGATGCAGATACTGATCTTGTAGAGTGTCCTTTGGGCTTGACAGGTAAAGTTTGCTCCAAGGCAGTATAAACAAAAATAATACAATCGGAAAGCCATTTGGAAAGGGTTCGTTTCGTAACTGCCATGCCCTTCTTGCTGTCTGCAAAGGCTATAAAAAGCTGGTCCGTTTTTCTATGATCCTTTGTTCTATCCAAGTAAAATCTGAGTTGTCTATGAACATCTAACTTGCGTAACATGTATTCCAACTTATTGGAGTGGTTTTTGAAAAAGGTGGGGAGCTCAATGGACTGATTAATATTGTTAACGGAGCAAACTTTGGGAAGAAAAGATGGATTAGTGCGAAGAGATACTCTATCAGGGTGAAAGATCAAATAAGGGTGTTTAACGGAAAGAGCTTGAAGCTCCGACACCCGTCTGGCCGATGTAATAGCCACCAAAAAGAGGGTCTTCCATGACAAAAACTTCAAAGGACAGGAAGAGGCTGGTTCAAAAGGTGGTAGCATCAGTTGAGATAAAAGAAGGTTCAAGTTCCAAGGTGATGTAGGACTTCTAACTGGAGGTCTAATATGGAAAGATCCTTTTAGAAAGGCCTTACAAAGTCTGTCAGCCATAATAGGAGCCCCACTTTCTTCCACATGAAAGTTTGAAATGGCAGCCAATTGCACTCTTAAAGTGGCAGGAGAAGCTCCTTGGTGGAACAGTTCGGTTAAAAACTCCAGGACCCTATTCAGAGGAGCTATCACGGGGTCCAATTGATGTGTATTTGCCCAGTGCACAAAACGCTTCCATTTACTAGTGTAAATTTTTGTAGTGGAAGCTTTATGAGAAGCCACCAGGATATTTCGAACTGCAGGGGAAAGATGATCAGACCTGGCTAAGAAGGGAAGCGGAGCAGCCAAGTTGCTAGTCTGAGGGAGAGTAGCGACGGGTGGGATGCCCCTGACGAGTGGGTCAGTAGATCCGGCTCCGGGTCCAGGATCCAGGGTTCCCGAATTCGGTGTGCCAGAAGAAAGGGAAACCAGATTTGACAAGGCCAGAATGGGGCAATGAGGATAATTGTCCTTTGCAGGTTGTTGGCTTTCTGTAGAAACTTTGCAATCAGGGGAACAGGAGGAAAAGCGTACAGGAGACCCGGGGGCCAATCGTGAACCAGAGCGTCCCTGGGGACTTCCCCTAGAGGGGTTAATAGGGCAAAATAGCTTCTGCATTTGGCGTTCATAGGAGACGCAAACAGATCGCAGGAAGGCTGGCCCCACTTGCGAAAAATTTCCTTCGCAACTGATTGTTTGAGGGACCACTCGTGAGGTAACAGGATGGCTCTGCTCAACCTGTCCGCTCTGAAGTTGGATAACCCCGGGATGTGCGTTGCTATCAGAAAGCGACCCGTGGACTCTGCCCATTGCCAAATTCTCATGGCCTCTCTGCATAGTTGATAAGACTTGGTTCCCCCTTGTTTGTTTATGTACCATACTACGGACATGTTGTCCGACTGAACTGCAATTGTCCCTAGTGGAAGGAGGGGAGCAAAGTGTTGCAACGCTAGAAACACTGCCCTCAACTCTAGAACATTGATGTGCAGATTGTACTCCAAATTGGACCATTCGCCTTGGACTGTCTGTCCCTGAAAGATGCCCCCCCACCCTATCAGGGAAGCGTCCGTGGTCACCGTAGCTGTCGGCGTGGGTAGCACAAATGGTCTTCCGCTGGAAAGATTGCAAGTCTGAAGCCACCAAGTCAGGTGTGATTTGCATATGTTTGTGATGTGGATTTCGTGTGTCAGGGGTAAGTGTTGGAACGACCATTGTGCAAACAGTAGCCATTGAAGAACTCTCATGTGCAGTCTTCCCAAGGGTATCGCAATGAGAGAAGCTGCCATGAGACCCAAAACCTTCAGAACCAGCTTTGCTGGGGATTTTCTGGATAAAAGAAGAAGAGATATATGGTTTTGTAGGGAGGTTATCCTTTCTGGAGGAAGTCTTAGGATTAAGCAACGCGTATCCAATTCTGCTCCTATGAATGAGATATGCTGTGATGGCTGTAGTAAAGATTTTTCGAAATTTACGGAAATTCCGAGATGAACACAGAGTTGAAGTGTGTAATCCCTGGCCTGAATCAGTCAACGCTCGGTGGTGGCAGAAAGGAGCCAGTCGTCCAGATACGGAAACACCTGGAATCCTAGGCGCCTCAAGTGAGATGCTACCACTGCCTTACATTTGGTGAAAACCCTGGGGGCTGAGGTCAGACCAAAGGGCAGGGCTCGAAACTGAAAGTGACTGGCTCCCAGCCGGAAGCGCAAGTGATCCCTGGACGCCCTGGCCATTTTGATGTGGTAGTATGCGTCCTTTAGATCTATTGAGCACATCCAGTCGTCCTTCTGTAAAAATGGAAGGATCGATTGAAGCGTGACCATCCAGAACTTTTCTTTCTTGATGAAGGTATTGAGTTTGCTTAGGTCCAGAATTGGCCTCCAGTCCCCTGTCTTTTTTGGGACTAAAAAGAACCTTGTGTAAGTTCGAATCCTCTCTGGTCCGCTGGGACTGGTTGGATGACTCTTTTCTAGCAGCTTTGAAATTTCTATAGCTGCAGGGCCTGCAGATGGGGGCGGAACATCTGGGAGTCTTTTCTGCGGAATTGGGGGTACTAGGAAGGGAATTTTGTAACCTCTGGTAACAATGCTTTTTACCCAATTGTCTGATGTAAGACTTTGCCAGGCCTGAGGGTATAAAGCTAAGCGACCCCCGACTGCCTCCAGAGCAGAACAGCCGGGCCTCCTCTCAGGAGTGCTGGAAAGGTTTCCCGGGGAGTGTATCCCTGTCACCTTGGTTTTGCGGACCCCCTCTGCCGCCAGGGCGACGTCTTCCACCTCTGCCCCCTCCTCTGCCTCTAGAGGGGGCATCACCCTGTGTGCCTGGGAAAGAGCCTTGGGGTTTTCGAAACCACATTTTCCCACCACGTTGCCCTTTGGGGTACAGTCTGGATGGGGTGGAAAAACGGACTCCGACAGCAGACAGAGTCTTTCCCTCTTGTTCACACCGGGTAAGGGTCTCCTTCACTTTGGGGCCAAAAAGAGTGGCACCATCAAATGGGGCGTTAGTAAAGGAAGAATTGAAGGCTTCCGCAAAGGAACATAAGCGCATCCAGGATTGTCTACGAAGAGCAATCACTGAAGCCGCTGCCCTACTCGACCCTTCAGCTGCGTATGAGATCAGCTTCATGGACGAGTTTGCAATAGATGTAAGGGTATTGAGGTGTGCTGTAACTTTCTCCGAGACAGCAGCATCTGTAGTACCCTGGAGGGTATCTCCCAACTCTTTGATTAGATCCCTCTGTAAACGTGTAAAATGGGTCAAATAGTTCAGGGATCGCATAGAAAAAGCCGCTGAACTAAAAATGCGCTTCCCATACCTGTCCATAGTCCTAGAATCTCTGTTAGGCGGATGGACAGATGAGGAAGATTCAGACATCTCCTTTTTCGTGGCCGCTGCCACCACCATAGCGTCCACTGGAACTCCCTTTGTTAGATAAGCCTTGTCTTGGGGGGCTGTAATATATTTATTAGGCTTTCTAGGGACTGGCTCCACCGTGTCAGGTGTCTCCCACGCCCGAGCAATCAATTCCATCAACTCATCAAGGGCGGAGTGACCCAGGAGGAGGAAGGGCGAGCACGAATGCCTTCAGCAAGACTGACTCATCCTCAGAAGGGGGTAGAGCTTGCCAATCACCTCTCTGTTTTAGGATCTCTAGGATGTCAGAAAAGGAGACATCCTCTGAGGGTGATTTAGGGGACCCTTCTGACTCATCCAAGTCAGTGTCCGATGTCAAGGATTCCTGTGGAGAATCCAAGTGTCTCCTCTTACACAATCTTTTCCTCGAACTTCTTGGGGGCATCCGGAAGCCTCCGAGGAAGAGGGGGCACCCTCTAGGGGTGGCTGAGACACTGGTGCTCGACGCTTAGATGTAGCCGTGGGTGCAGAGGAGGATAACGGTCCTTTATGGGAAGGAGAAGCCGTCTCTGCTGAAGTGGTTGTCTGAGCAGACAACACCTTCCTCATGAGATCGAAAGCCCCCGGGTCCCGAGTCGAGGCATCCCCAGGTTCCGAAGAAATCGGAGGAATCCCCGAGACAGGCACCGATGGCATCGACCCTGAGGACGGAGCCGAGTCGATCCGAGCCGAGGCTCCGAGAGGGAGAGTCAGAACCGAAATATCAGTCCGACTCTCGGTCCCCGATCCAAGGATGGATCTTCGGCTCCGAGACTCTGGTACTGGATCCGACGAAGTCAAGGTGAACGGTGCCGACCGAGAAAAAGACGGTTCCGGCACCGAGGGTTCCACAATCAGCAGATCAGCCTCTCCCGGCTCCGAAGACTGGATAGGCCTCGGAGGAGGAACAGGTGGAGATAAGGGAAGGCCTTCGAGTCTCGACACCAACTGAGAGGAGACAGAGATGAGCTTGGATAAGGCCGTATTCTCCATCAATTTCTGCACCACGCGGTCTACATCGGTGTCGGAGAGTGGCCTTGAAGAACGCGTCGAAGGAATCGCAGACGGAGCCGACCTCAAAAGTACAGGAGGAGGAAGCTCCGTCACCGGTTCCAAGACTCGAGGCTCGGTAACTGACAAAAGTTCAACACTCGGCCCCGAAGTCTGTGGAACCGGTGATCGAACTTTAAATGAAGAGCTCGGAGCCGATGACATGGGCTCCGATGTCTTCGATTCCTTCGAGGATTTAGATGCCTGGTCTGATGCATCCAGAGCCTCTTGGAATGTAGGCTTCAAAAGGCCCCTATCCATAAGTTTCCTGCGCCTATCTGTCATGACCCTTCCACTGAAAGAATGGCAGATGGAACAGTCTTCCTGAAGATGGAGAGGGCCAAGACAGTAGACGCAGGAAAGTACAGTTTTGTACCTACCATAAATGTAGATGTTCGAAGATCCACATTGCTGCAGTCCTTACACTTGGGTAGTCCGCTGTCCTCGGTCGGCCCGAATATCAAAGTATAACGCTGACGTCGGTCAAGGCGCACTTGACTGACATCAGGACGTCAGGGTACAAATGCGCATGACCGACGTCATATCCTCAGTCTTTTCTTGCCCCAGATGTCAGAAGACCCTAAAAAGAAAGGTCCAAACCAAAAGACAGCCAACAAACAACCAACCATCCTAGCACTAAAAATATGTACAATATATACAATATATACAATAAACCCCATATTGACAACCCAACCCACACAATCGCCTCTAACTACAGAGGGGAAGGAGCGAGGGTAAATTGGACTGCAGCAATGTGGATCTTCGAACATCTACATTTATGGTAGGTACAAAACTGTACTATGTTCTTCATCTCACATTGCTGCAGTCCTTACACTTGGGTAGAATCCCAAAGCAGAGGTAAGGGAGGATGGCCAAACTATAAGGAAGCAGGAGCTGCCAAAATGCCCTGCAAAACAGCAGTGGCAAAACCAGCCCTAGATTTAGAATAAAGTGGTAGGTGATAATGCCTAGAGAAAGTATGCACTGAACTCCAAGTAGCTGCTTCCAAAATATCCTTAGTTGCCACCCCCCTCAAAAAAGCTGTCGAAGTGGCAGTAGCCCTAGTGGAATGAGGCCTAATCCCGGCTGGAATCTCCTTGCCATGATGGGAATAACAGAAAGCAATGTAAAACCCAATCCACTTAGAAATAGTTTGTTTTGACACAGGCTTGCCCTGAGAACTCAAAGCAAAAGAAACAAATAACTGCTGAGACTGCCTGAACCCTTTAGTTCTGTCCAAATAATATCGCAACTGCCTGTGTACATCTAAAGTGTGCAAAATCTTTTCCCCTTGATTTTGGGGGTTTGCATAAAAAGTAGGCAAATGAATAGTTTGGTTTAAAGCCACACTAGAAACCACTTTAGGCATAAAGGAAGGATTAGTACGTAACGATACCCTATCCTTATGAAAAATTAAGAAAGGCTCAACCGCCATAAGGGCCTGCAACTCAGAAACCCTTCTTGCAGAGGTAATGGCCAACAAAAAAGCAGTCTTCCATGATAAATATTTCAACTCGGTAGTAGCTGCAGGCTCAAAAGGTTGTACAGTAAGTTTCTCCAACACAAAATTGAGATCCCAAGCAGGAGTAGGAGCTCTACGTGGGGGTCTTATATTCTTTGCCCCTCTAAGAAATTGCTTGAACAAAGGATGAGAAAACAATGGTGGGTCACAATCATAGTGAGCGAAATTGCTGCAGCATGAACCTTAATAGAAGAGAAGGACAAACCTTTGTCCAGTAACTCAGTAAGATATTGAAGAGCCACACTTAAATTAGGCTCAGAAACATCAAAATCCTTTGCTGTACTCCAAAATAAAAATCTCTTCCATTTATCTGCGTACACTTTCCTTGTACTAGGCCTTCTAGCTTCCAAAATAACATTCAAAACTTGTTGTGGAAGTTGAGACCCACTATGGTTCAAAACAGAATATGCCAGGCTGTTAGATGAAGAGAGTGAAGCTTGACATTGAGCAAATGACTGTCCTCCTGAGACAACAGGTGTGGAATCGAAGGCAAAGGCCATGGAGGCTCCTGCAGGCTTCTTAGTAATGGGTACCAATGCTGTCGAGGCCAATCTGGAGCTATCAAAATCATCCTTGGCTTGTCCTGTCTGGCCTTTAGTAGTACCTTTGGGAGGAGAGGCAGAGGTGGAAAGGCATACACATGAAGATTGCTCCAATTGAAAGAAAGAGCATCCACTTTCCAAGCTGTGGGATGAAACCTTTCGTGCAAAACTTTGGCAGCTGGTGGTTTAGTGGAGAAGCGAACAGATCTATGTCTGGAGTTCCCATGACACTGTCAATTTCTGAAATACATGAGGATCCAATTTCCACTCGTGGGGATCCATAATTTGTCTGCTCAACACATCTGCTAAGGAGTTCTGTGCTCCGGCAGAAACCTTGCCTGAAGATTTAGCTGTAAACTGAGAGCAGTCTCCCACAAAATCATTGCTTGCCTGCATAGAGGATAAGAATGTGTTCCCCTTGCTTGTTGATGTACCACATGACAGTTGTGTTGTCTGTTAGAATCAACACCTGCCCTGGAAGAAGTAAATCCTTGAAAGCTATTAATGCAAACTGGACTGCTAACATCTCCTTCAGGTTGATATGTAGATGTTGTAGTCTGGCAGGCCACTTGTCTTGTATCCACTTTCCATTCAGATGAGCTCCCAAGCTTTGTCTGAGGCATCTGTCGTTAGAATCTGACTCGCCTCTGGCCGGGTCACAGAGAGTCCCTTGTTTAGGTGACATTCCTGAGCCCAGCACAACAATTCCTTTTGAATGCAAGGTATTATTTGAATGACAGTGTCCAGATCCTGGCAGTGCTGTGTCCATACATTTTTGAGATACCATTGTAACTTCCTCATATGCAGTTTGGCATTGGGAAGCACCAGAATACAAGATGCCATGAACCCTAAGGCTTGAAGGACTGTCCTTGCAGTCAGCCTGGACTGATGAGACAATTGATGAAAGTAAAGGGAAAGATTCTTTTGTTTGTCCGGGGTCAAAAAGGCCATCTGGGATGCTGTATTCAGTCTTACACCCAGAAAGCACATGTCCTGAGAGGGTACTAGACTGGACTTTATTTCGTTCACAGAATACCCCAGGCATTTTAGCACTGCTATCACATATTCCAAATGATGAAGAAGCTCGTCCCTTCCTTGAGCCAGAATCAGGCAATCGTCCAAATAAGGATAGATTTGTATTCCTTTTAGCCTGAGGAAAGCTATCACTGGAGCCAGAACTTTCGTGAACACTCTGGGCAGTAGATAAGCCAAAGGGCAATGCAGAGAACTGATAATGAGAAGTCCCAGCCCGAAAACGCAGGTACTTCCTGCAACTCAGTCTGATAGGAACATGAAGGTATGCCTCCTTGAGATCCAAAGTTACCATCCAATGATCTTTGCCCAGCAGAGGTAAAAGCTGTTGTAACGTCAACATTTTGAACTTGGGAATGTCCAGATAAGTGTTGAGGGTAGATAAATCCAAAATTGGTCTCCACATGTTCCCTTTCTTTGGTACTAGGAACAGGCGAGAATAAAATCCTAGGCCCACTTCTGGCATAGGGACCGGCTGTATGGCCCCTATTTGAAGTAACAGAGAAATTTGTTTGTGAGCCTCTATTCTTTGCTGAGGAGGAACGTCTGGCATGCCTTTGAAAGGAGGCAAGGTATGGAAATAAAACCTGTAACCGTGGTGTATGATATCCAATACCCATCTGTCTTGGGTAATTAAACTCCAATTTTCCTTGAAGAGTGCCAACCTTCCTCCCAAAGGTGCTGCCAGACGAGAAGTCTCTGGCAGCTGAAAAGGTAAGTCATTGGGTCTGTTTACGAAAGGACTGACCCCTGCCCTCACCTGAAGACTGTGCAGGTGAACTCCCTGTTCTAGGCCTGAAAGAGCCCTGAGCTCTACCCCTACCACGTCTAGACCTACCCCTAGACTGGGAATCATAAGAAGGATACGTCCATCCCTTGGTAGGCCAATTTCTACTAAACCTTGGAGGCTGAACCTGCAAAAAATCTTTAACAGTCTGCATAGACTTAGCCTTGTCTTCCATTTTCTTTAAGACTGCCTCAACAGGAGAACCAAACAACACATCAGATTGTAAAGGAGCATCTAAAATCCTTGTTTTAACATGGTCAGATAAATTCTGATCCCTCAGCCAGGCATGCCTGCGAAGAACTGACCCAGTGGCAGCCACCCTAGACGAGGCCTGTACAGCATCAAAACCACATTGCAAAGAATGCTTACCCACCTGTTCAGAAACATGTACTAAATCTTGTAACTCTTTACACTCAATACCTTCCGCCAGAGCATCTACCTTAGACTTCAATTGTGAAAGGAGATAGTTTTGGTATTTCAACATGTGAAACTGGCAATTCAAAGCCCTCATAGCTAGGGTGGAGGAAGTATAAACTTTCTTTCCCCATCTATCCAAAGCCCTGGCCTCTTTATCTGGAGGAACCGGATTTTTGACAACAGAAGCTTTAACACCTTTAGGCCCCTGACTAACAGTTTCTGGGTCTGCCCTAGGACTCTTAAAAGATACTTATGAGCTTCAGGCACCCTGTAATACCTATCCGGTTTAACAGGAGCAGGAGGCAAAGAATCAGGATTAAGAGAAGCCTCTGCAAAAACATCTTCCACCACATCCAGAACAGGAGGTATAGCCAAAGGCCTATGCTGGGGTAAGAACAAAAATTCCCTAAGCCTTTTCCTGGAATCAGAGAAGTCCTGACCTTCCCACTTAAAATGCTCCCTCATGGAATGAAGAGTCTCTGAAAAGAAAAATCCTCAGGAGGAGAAGCAGAAGGAGTAGAATCATCCACATCAGAATCAGAATAAGGAGAATACTCCTGCAAGTCTTCAGCCGAAGACTCTGAAACATCCGAAGCCTGCTCAAAACTCCCTAGCTCAGGTTCCACCCTAGGTCTCTTATCAGGAGGGGGCAAAGAACCTCTAATCAAAGTAATCAAATCTTCTGCCATTTTAAGCATATGCTTCTTGGGCACAGTTCCTGAAGAACTAGGGGTGACACCAACTGAAGCTAAACCTGGCCTGCCTCTGGGGGAAGCCTTGGAAACAGAAGGAGAGGGCCTAACCACCCTAGGAAGGGAGGGGAGTACAGTAACCTGAGAAGCCCCTTCAGAGTGGCCTGCCTCCTGAGAGGCCACATCTTGCAATAACAAAGTCTCTCCCTGGGACTCCAAAGAAACCTCCCCCGCAACCACCGGCTCCACCGCCACCTCTCAAGAACCGGCGTCCGCACGGACGGTTCTTCTAGCCTAGGCTTCACTGCTTTGTCCTTGCGCTTCTTGAAGAAGCGCCGGAGCATCCGACGGCATTGTATAATTGCAGCGCTTCGGGAAGACTAACCTGGCACAATCTAACCTTCTCTTTATAGTGCGCTTATTGAATCTAGCACAAGAGCGACACCCAACAACGTCGTGCTCAGGCCCTAAACAAGGAATACACAAAGTATGATAATCTCTATGCGGTATCTGTTTCCCACAAGAAATACAGTTATTCACTTTTTCTGACATCCGGTAAACCACTGAGGCAAGAAAAAACTAAAATATTCTAACGGGTACTTAGCCAACTTTGACTCGGTCTGAAACTCCGAAAAATTTCAGAACGCCAACCGGCACTTGCAACGCTGCTTCTGCATCGGACCATGCGGCAAAAAAGACTGAGGATATAACGTCGGTCATGCGCATTTGTACCCTGACGTCCTGATGTCAGTCAAATGCGCCTTGACCGACGTCAGCCTTATACTTTGATATTCGGGCCGACCGAGGACAGCGGACTACCCAAGTGTAAGGACTGCAGCAATGTGAGATGAAGAGCATCTATGATTATCTGTGACAGACATTTTCTGTCCACATTGGCACCTTTTGAAGCCTGATTTAGCCTTTTCAGACATTTTAACAAAGTCAAATCCAGGTAAAACAGAAAAGCCAGTACAAAAAGTCAAATCCAGTAAAAAATTGCCAAATCCTGTAAGTAGTCAAATCCTGTAGTCAATCCAGTAAAGTTAAAGGGGTGGGGTAGGCCCCGAGGGAATAAATTCTAAGAAAGTATATAAAAACTATATACGGAACCGAGAAACCCTCGATACACTACTCAACACACACACAGTCAACTTTAAAGAGAAATATTTTTAAAGAAAATATAAGAAATAACAAATCTTAGCTTTGAGGTGGTCTGAGCTCATCAAATATGATGCGAACGTTGCAGCGGCAAAGTAGATCTGAGGTAAAGGCAGAGGGGGATTGTGGGAGTTAGGTTGGTCTCGAGCTTCTTCTCGATGCAGAGCTTTGCCAAGCGGCCGACACGGAGCCGAGGATCGGCTCCGAACCCAGGTGTAAGAACAAACGGCGAGATTGAACACTCTCACATCTGGGGAGTCTCTGCATGCTTCTTTTTGTGGAAGACTTAAAACAAGAAAAATTAATACCCTAACAGTCTTATACCCCTTGTTGAAACTGCTGTTGTCTACATGCTCTACATGCTCCAGAAATGTGTAACCAGCGTGGCCTCCTTCATATGGTATAGGAACCAACTGCACATTAGGCATGACCTGCTTGTGCTACTATTTAGTAAATATGGAACTGAGTTATGAAACTTCTGCTTGTACTGCTTAACAGTAAGACCAGGACTGGCCATCCAGCTAAGCTACTAAAATAAGGAACAGCATTACTGATTACTTATGGCTTACTACAGGAGAGTAAATACTGCACAATGTCAGCATCATTAAGGCACTGCTTCCTTACCTAACTATAGGAATGACCCCAGCTAGTATGAAGCATTCTTATCTAATAATGGGATTTAGGGTCTGCAGAGACTTGGATGTATAGTGGATATAAAAAGTGTACACACCCCTGTTAAAATGCCAGGTTTTTGTGATACAAAAAAATGAGACCACCATATATCATTTCAAAATTTTTCCCACCTTTAATGGGACCAATAACCTGCACAATTCAATTGAAAAATCTGTTAGGGGAAAATATTAAAAAAAAGTACAATAAGCTGGTTGCATAAGTGTGCACACCCTTAAACTAATACTTTGTTGAAGCACCTTTTGCTTTAAATACAACATTCAGTCTTCTTGGGTAGGAGTCTATCAGCATGGCACATCTTGACTTGCCAATATTTGCCCACTCTTCCTTGCAAAAATGCTCCAAATCTGTCAGACTGAGAGGGCATCTCATGTGCACAGCCCTCTTCAGGTCACCCCACAGATCTTCTAGTGGATTCAGGTCTGGGCTCTGGCTTGGCCATTCCAAAACTTTAATTTTCTGCTGATGAAGCCATTCTTTTGTTAATTTGGATGTATGCTTGGGGTCACTGTCATGCTGAAAGGTGAAATTCCTCTTCATCTTCAGCTTTCTAGCGGGCGCATAAAGATTTTGGGCCAAAAATGACTGGTATTTGGAACTGTTCATAATTCCCTCCACCTTGACTAAAGCCCAAGTTCCAGCTGAAGAAAAGCAACCCCAAAGCATGATACTGCCACCACCATGCTTCACCGTGGGGATGGTGTTCTTTTGTTGATGCGAAGTGTTGTTTTTGTGCCAAACGTATCTTTTGGAATTGTGTTCAAATAGTTCAACCTTGGTCTCATCAGACCACAACACATTTTCCCCACATGCTTTTGGGAGACTTTATGCATTGTTTTGCAAATTTTAGCTGGGCATGGATGTTTTTCTGTGTAAGAAAAGGCTTCCGTCTTGCAAACCCATCATATAGTCCAGACATATAGAGAATATGGGAGATTGTTGTCACATGTAGTACACAACCAGTACTTGCCAGAAATTCCTGCAGCTCCTTCAGTGTTGCTGTAGGTCTCTTGGCAGCCTCCCTGACCATTTTCTGTCTTGTCTTTTCATTAATTTTGGAGGAACGTCCAGTTCTTTGCAACGTCACTGTTGTCCCATATTTTCTCAATTTTTTGATGACTCTCTTCACTGTGTTCCATGGTACATCCAATGTTGTGGACATTTCTTTGTACCCTTCTCCTGAGTGATACCTTTCAACAATGAAATCCCTTTGATGCTTTGCAAGCTCTCTGCGAATCATGGCTTTTGCTGTAGTAGGCAACTGAGTAAATGGTAGGAAAATCCTACTAAGACAGCTGAACTTTATTTGGGGTTAGTCTCTCTTTAATTGATGGCAGGTGTGTACCCAAGTAGACTGAATGCTGTTAGTTTAAGGGTGTGCATACTTATACAACCAGCTTACTGTACATTTTTTTATGTTTTATATTTTTCCCCTAACAGACTTGTTTTCAATTGAATTGTACAGGTTATAGGTCACATTAAAGGTAGGAAAAGTTTTGAAATGATTTACAGTGGTCTAATTTTTTTCTATCACAAAAACCTGGCATTTTAACAGGGGAGTGTACACTTTTTATATCCACTGTATATGTCATTTGTGAATATCAGCATGATGCAATTGCTTGTGTTATCACTATATTAGATCTATACGTTATATGTGTATCGAACTGTTGGTACAGAAGTATGCATTGAAATGGGTATTACAGTACTGAGCTTAAAAGATGTAGCCACAGTGTACCCTATTTTTCATATCCATTTCATATATTGTGTACATTGATATAAGACAGTCTCTGTCTGACACAGTCTAAGAATTAGGATCCATCGATCCATGCTACAAGTTGCAGCAGATTGCTATAGTGACCTCATGAACAGCCCCTGCCGTCCATTGGATTTACCACGTAAGGGGGTGGAAATGGAAGTAGACTGCCAGGCATTTCTTGTACATCAGACACATGAACACCTATGAACAATTTAGAAGTTGCCATTCTACCTACTACATACCTTTGAAATGTGGTGAACAAAGGGAGAAAGTGCAGACTACACACACAAGATATCCTAGCTGAGAACCTAACTAGAGAACAACTTTTTTTTTTCCTAAAACATTTTTATTCTGTTTTCATTACAAACATATGAAAATTTACATATAACAAATACAATAAAACAATAACAAAAGTATTTACAACATTTACATTCTTCCATGATAAACAATCTTTTTATCCATGAGAAGTATCAGTATTTGTTCAAAAGGTTTTCCAATTTTTGCCATGCTATTTTATTTTAGTATTTTATAGTAATGTTATGAGCTCTATAACAAATGGTTTGCAGTTCTTTTTTACAAACAACTTTTGCTAAATTAATAAATTCTTTAAACATCAAATCTTGTTTACTTTTCCAGTTCAAAGTAATAACATTTCTGGCAATTGCAAGAATTGATCAGAGTAACTGAATCTGAGATTTAGGTATTAAATTAGATATAGGAGCACTGAACAGGATTAGTGAGTTAGAATTATGACGGTTATCAGACCATAAATCCTTTACAAAACATCTGAAGTCTTTCCAGTATTGAACAACATTTCTACATTCAATGAACACATGAACCCAGTTGGCCTCTAGTAATTCATCACATTTCTAACATTTACTTTCACTGTTTTTGAGTACAAGATTTATTTTATGTGGAGTATAGAAACTACTATTCATAAATTTCCAAGTACACAAGCTCCAATATAATGAAGAAGAGGTACCATACGTAGATTTCAATAACAGTTTTTTGGATTCATCAGATATTTGTTCTCTATTAATCTTTATATACGAATTCCAAAAATCTGAGTCAAACTTTAGTGTGTCTTCTCTTAGTATCTTATAGATAGGTGAGACACTTAATTTTTGTTCATCTGTCTTTTCAAGACACCTAATAAAAAGATGAATCAAACTAGGTATAGATTCAGTCTCTAGGTTGATTGATACTCTCATTTTGTTTTCTATAAACTGTCGTAATGAGTGTATAAACAGCCAACTGTCTTGACTATTATCTAAACTACATAAAAGAGAGCTTAGTGGTTTAATACTCTTAATTTCAATAAACTGATGCCAGAATATCAAGCTATTTTCCTTTCATTTTTGCATCGCACTGATGTTGAAAGAATCTAGGCAATCAGGGGAGTATGCTATAGGGAATATAAGAAATAGGAATTGTTTAATGCTGTAATTGCAATCAAGTACATTTTTAAAGTTATTAAATATTTGATTAATACCATAAGAAAAATGATCAAACTTCTTATTAAATAAACAAAATTTACGTAAAAGCCAATGAACTCTACTTATTCCGTATTGTTCCTTAAACTGATTTTCTATAGTTCTGACATCAGTTATATGAATCTCATGTATTATTTTCCAGCCAGATATATAGGTAGGTGAGATCCAATGTAATATTACATTAATTACAACTGATTTGGAATAAAGAGTTAAGCTAGGGAATGTTATCCCATTACTGTTCCAAGCTCTAATGTGCCATTAAATGCAATCCAAGGCTTTAAGGGGAACCATAAAAATTTAAGTAGCATGAAATCTAATTTTTTAAATAAGTTTTTGGGAGGGGGAAGTAGGGGGACTGTATATAAAACAAAATTTTAGGTAAAATTATCATTTTAAAGAGAGCCTATCCTCCATTGTGAAGAACATTTTATTCTATCTTTTGATTAGTTCACTAATGGTGGTTATTAAATTATTGTAGTTTAACAGACTCTTTACATGTACTCTTTATACTGACACCCGAATATTCTAATACATCATTCTCCCAATTAACAAGCTATTCGCTCTTACTTCTTTGTTGATCTTTTTGTTGATTAGTAATGTTTTAGATTTATTATGATTAAATTTAAGCCCTGAAATTCTTTCAAACTTGCTTAAGGTATTTATAACATCATGCAAGAATCATCAATATCACCCAACATTAACAACATATCATCGGCAAATAATTTTATCTTAGGACAATAGTCCTTATTAACTTGAAAGCCTTTTACATTTTGCTTGTTTCTGATATATGTAGCAAAAGGTTCCATTGAAAGAGTAAACAATAATGGTGACAAAGGACAACCTTGTCTAGTTCCCTTGAGGACTTCTAGTGGTGAGGATAGACATAACCCGATTTTCACATAAGCTTGTGCCCCACTATAAATTTTCATTAATAAGTTGACAAAATCTGAGGGGAATTCAAAACCAATCAGAATTCCTTTTAGATAAGACCAACTAATAGAATCAAAAGCCTTTTCTATGTCTAGGTTGATAATAGTTGTTTTTTGCATTTGCATGCTATGTCTATTAATGACAGTAATTTAATAATGTTATCTTGCACTTTTCTATGAAGAATGAACCCTGTCTGATCATTATGTATTAGAATTAGGAAATATTTTCTTTATCCTATTAGCTAATATTGTCATGAAAATTTAATAATCAGTGTTTAGTAACGAAATTGGCCTATATGAATCACAACATTTGGGGTCCTTACCCTGTTTTAAAATGGGGGAGACAACTGAATTTCCATGATGGGGGTGTTACACATTTTTGCTTAACCATAGTAAAGGCACTCATCATTTTCTTTATTATACATTCAGGAAAAATCTTATATAGTTCAGGAATTATTACATCCAGTCCTGGAGCTTTATTATCTTTTACATTTTTTATTTGCTCTTTCACTTCTGTTAGTGTTATTTGTTTACTTAATATGTTATTTTGTTGCATTGACACCTTAGTAGTTGTATTTTCATGAATAAAAGTATTTATTACATCATCTGTCTCCAAAAGTGGTGTTATTATTTATATTTTATAGAAGTTTTTGAACACTTCTAATATGTCCATTAAGTTAGATGTACTCTTAACTGAACCATCACTTTTATATTTAATCTCATTAATAAGATTTTGATTGTTTATTTTTTGGATCTTACCGCTATTTTATGTAGATATTTAGGATTTACAGTATAAGATTGTAATTTTATTTTTTCCAGCTTTATGGCTACCTTATGATTCAGAACTTCTAAGTATTTTTGATTTAACTTGGTAATTTTGTTATGTGCTACTTTGTTATTTGGTTTTGCGTCCATTTTTATCTTGTCTATTTTTTTTGTAAGTCTAAGTTCTTTGTCCCACTCTCTCCTGTTTTTAAAGTACCAAGATTTTATTCTACTATATATATATATATATATATATATATATATATATATATATATAAAAACTTTAAAGGTGTCCCATAGTATAGTATCAGTCACTTAACCATTATTATTTATTTCCATAAACATGTCTATTTCTTTCATTATCCATTCCCTAAAGTCTTTTAACTTAGTTATGTAAGCAGGAATTCTCTGCAGAAATCTTAAATCGTCTGTATGCGTAGTTAACTACTAACTAACTAACAAACTACTTCATCCAAGTCATACCAAGTCTCCCACCCCATCAGGGATCACCCAAAATAACCCTAAACTAATAGCTGATTCCTTCAACAACTACTTTATTGAAGCCATACAAACTCTAGCTAATTCTCTACCACCCACCAGCTCCCTCCCACCTAATACCACATCAAACTCTATTCCTTCTTTTCACATACAACCAATTCCTACATCCCTCATTTGTAACCTCCTTCTAAAACTCAAGCCATGCACCCCCTCTGCTGACTGTATACCAGCAGAATACCTGCAAATTGCAGCTAAAGTTATAGCCTGCCCTATTTCTATCCTTATTAATAGAACTATCTCAGAAAGTAAAATCCTCCTTATATGTAAGGTATCTCACATCATTCCTTTACACAAAGGTAGGATATCAACTGACATTTTCAACTTTAGACCTATCACCTTACTCTCTCCTATAGCTAAAATAATGGAAAAATGTATCCACCAACAACTACTTGACCATCTTCTCCACAACAATTTGCTTGCCAACTGCCAACATGGTTTCAGACCATTCCATAGTACCTCAACTGCCCTGCTATCCTTTTCTGACTGTATAAACAAAAATCGTAACAATAACATTCTTTCCTCCGCTTTGTTTATCGACCTTTCAAAAGCCTTTGATATGGTCAACCATAATCTGCTTTTAGAGGTGTTAAAAGCCCATTCACTGGACGCACAGGCGTTACTCTGGTTTAAATCCTACTTAGACAACCGTCATCAAGCAGTCCTTTGGGATAATATGCTGTCAACTCCCCTCCCCATAAACCTTGGAGTACCTCAAGGTTCTTTCTAGGCCCTCTCCTCTTTTCAATGTTTATTAATGACCTAAATACTAAAATTCCTCAAGCCACCTGCATTCAGTATACCGACGATTCTATTTTAATCTGCTCTGTTAGGTCCCCAACCACACTCCAGACCCTCACCCAGTCTGTATTTCATACTGTTGAAAATTGGTTCATGCAACACTGCCTCCTCCTGAATGCAAAAAAAACTAAATTATTACTCTTTACTCCCACTCTAAAATCACCACAATTTCACTTCACTATAACCTCTAACAATGGAACCACCATATCCCCTGATACCACAACCTGTCTCCTAGGCATAAGCATTGACAACAACCTTAGCTATGACAATCATATCAACACTACCATAAAATCTGTCAACAAAAAACTGGGTTCCCTGTATAGAATCAAACCCTTCCTTACACCTACAGCCAGAACCACTATAGCCCAAACTCATCTGATCTCTACCCTGCTTTATGCTTCTGCCATTTATACTAACCTTTCCAAAAGCAACCTTAACAAACTTGCCACTAGCTATAATAACATAGCCAGATTTGCTACCGGCAACCCTTTTAGAACACACCACTGTCTCAACCTCAAACAATAAGGATGGTTAGAACTGCAGCACCAACTACTCTATCATCAACTTACTATAACCCTAATAATATCCCAATCCTCAATAATCTGACTACCCCTTACAAAAATCTTACTACTCTTCGCTCAGCCGATAAGCTTCTAGTTTCCACTATTAAATCTAAAAACAAAGCTGGAGACTCTCTTTTTGCTAACACAGTTGGCAAGGCCTGGAACGAGCTTCCAAGTGAACTTTCTACTCTCTCTTCCACACATCTTTTTAAAAAACATCTCAAAGAACATTTTAAAACTCATGGGCTATGCCCCTGCACTAACCCTGACTGATCTCTTCACCTTTACACACTCCTGCTATCCCTTTTATTTCTCTTCTCTAGGGTACTTTACTGCTAATTATTCTATGGCCTTTTTGCTGTACTATGTTGTCCTACAAAAAAAAAAAAAAAAAATCACACTTTTTCATTTATTGTGAATTTGTTCTTGATCATCCTCTTTTGCAAATATCCCAAATAATGGTATTATCTGTATATGTTGATAGCTTTTCTATATTATAATGTCTTTACCTGTCTGCTTGGAGCTTTTCTCCCCGGGCCTCTACTGAAAATGGACATGTATCCAGTTAGACTAGCCCGGTCAACAAATGTAAATAAATAAATAAATAAATAAATAAATAGTTAATGTAAAGTTTATAGCATTATGGTCTGAAAGTGGACAAGTCATTATAGATATGTCACTTATTTTTGAGTATATATTATTTGATACAAAGACCTTATCAATGTTTGTTTGTGTACCAAACCAATATGAATAGTGAGTATAGAATAAGGAATAATGTTCTCTTAGACCATGTATAGCTTTAAGGTTCATCTGGTTTATAAAGTCATTTAACTTCTTGGCTTGAGATGTTAGTTTTATTTTACCATTTTTACCAGTATCATTGCCTGATAATAGGCAGTTAAAATTACTTGTTGCTGCAATTTCCCCTTTTGCATTTAAAGTAATCAGGTCCAGATATTCGTCAACATATTTAGTACTTGTCCAGGTATCCGGTATGTATTAATCAAAGTATAATACTTCCTATTGATTTCCAAAATAACCATGCTTAGCATCCATTTTTTATCTGAAATTGTATTTATAATTCTTGGCATAGTATAAGTATTTTTCCATAGAATAAGAGTGCCCCCTTCTCTTAGTCTTAAAACATGAATCAGCCAGAATGGCATAGCCATTAAATGAGTACTTTTGTAGGTCTTTTTTAACAGATAGGTTTCCTGTAAAATGATGATCTGGGCTTTATGCATTTTGATATATTTAAGCAAACCAGCTCTTTTGACATTATTGTTCAAACCATTAAAATTTAATGATAAACATTTATAAGCCATTGACTATAATGTGTATGTTGTTACTTACTGAAAGACCTTTCTTCCGTGTTGATTTGAAATCTACTGAAAACTTACTTATCATGGATGTATAATGTGTATTTAGCACTACTTTCAAAACCCAAAACTATTTACAAATATATACATGAAACAGTTTTTGGTTTAGTTAAAAACTAAGCCATCCATCAACCACCTTTCCACACCAAAAGACAGAAATTATCCATCTCTGCTTAGAATATAGTATAAAAACAAAAAAGAAAAGCATTATGAAAGCAACTAAAGAAATCTGAGTCCATGAAATATACATTAAAATGAGAGTGTCCAATATAACTGAAGCTATATGAATGTCACATATAATAGCATCTTTGATAAGTAGATATGTCAGAAATACACATCAGATCAATGTATGTATAAACATTAGAAGCTGAAGGTTAAGAAGACCATCAATATTTCCAAGACTTTTCAAGAAAAGTACAGTTGTGTACACTTACCATAAATGCAGATGTTCGAGTGTATTCACTGTTGCAGTCATCACATTTGGGTTATCCTGCCAGGGCTAGCCCTCACTCAGCCCGAATACCAGAGGCTTAGTATTTCTGTGTCAGTTGCTATCGTTCCAGGACTGACATCAGGTCGTCAGTGGTATAAAATCAGGCAGCCGACGCCATTACATCAGTTTTTCTTGCCCCAACTGTCAGGAGCCCCCAAATAGGGAACTAGGTTATGGTGGAAGAACACCACCAGTAAAATGTAAATACCAAAAATTCCCTGTAAGGAGAGAGGAAGAGAGCGACAGAGAGAGAAACAAGGGGGATGGAGGGAGGGAAACCAGGACTGCAACAGTGAATACACTCGAACATCTATATTTATGGTAAGTGTACACAACTGTACTATGTTCTATTGCAGTCATCACATTTGGGTTGATTCCCAAAGCTGAAGAAAAGGGTGGAGGCAGTCAAGAAGACTGGGGACTGGACAGGATGCCCTGCAAGACTGCAGTGGCAAAGGCTGTCCTGGATTTGGAGAAGATAGGCAGGTGGTAATGCTTGGTGAAGGTATGAACAGATGTCCATGTTGCAGCCTCCAGGATGTCCCTGGTGGAGACCCCTCTGAGAAAAGCTGCAGAGATGGAGGTTGCCCTGGTGGAATGTGTCCTGACCCCCCTTTGGGGGAGGTTTCCCGTGCTGTTTGTAGCAGAAATGGATGCAGTGTGCTATCCATTTGGAGATTATTTGTTTGGATATGGCCTTGCCCTCTGCCCCTGCTGTGAAACTGACAAGCAATTGATCAGTTTTTCTAAGAGATTTAGTCCTGTCCAGACAGAATCTGAGCTATCTGTGCACATCTAAAGAGTGCAGAATTCTTTCCCCCTTGTTTTGTGGGTTAGGGAAAAAGGTGGACAAATGAATGGATTGGTTAAGAGCCACACTGGACACCACTTTAGGCATGAAGGATAGGTTAGTCCTGAGGGAGACCCTGTCAGCATGGAAAATGATGAAGGGCTCTACAGCCATGACTGCTTGTAGCTTTGATACTCTTCTAGCTGAACTGATGGCTAGAAGCAAGGCTGTCTTCCAAGAGAGGAATTTAAACTCTGCTGAAGCTGCAGGTTCAAAGGGGGTAGGGTGAGCTTTTCCAACACAAAGTTAAGGTCTCAAGCTGGGATAGGAGCTCTTCTGGGTGGCCTTAAGGTGTTAGCCCCTCTTAGGAACTGTTTGATGAGAGAGTGCGAGAAGAGAGGTGGCTCTGTGCTGTAATGAGCAGGGATGGCAGAGGCATGAATTTTAATGGAAGAGAAGGATAGACCCCTTTGTAGTAGGTCTGCTTGATAATCCAGGATGAGAGGTATGGAGAGCTGTGCTGTTCCGGCTCCCTTAGCCTGGATCCAGGTGCAAAACCTTTTCCACTTGTCAGCATAGGATTTTTTAGTGCTGGGGTGTCTGGCCTCACGTATAACATCTAGGACTTGTTTGCTTAGGCTGGCAGCTTGAGGAGAGGTCAGGGAATGAGCCAGGCTGCCAGGTACAGGGTCTGCAACTGGGGATGCATGAATTCTCCATTCCTCTGGGTCAGAAGTGTTGGGATCTGAGGCAGGTGACATGGTGGCAAGGGTAATAGGCTGCAGTGGGTACCAGTGTTGGCGTGGCCAGTCTGGGGATATCAGGATTGCCCTCGGTTTTTCCTCCCTTATTTTTAGCAGTACCCTTGAAATGAGTGGTAGAGGGGGAAATGCGTAGACTGAGAAGTTCACCCACTGGAAGGATAGAGCCTCCACTTTTCAGGCCTTGCTGTGAGGTTCCCTGGTGCAGACTTTGCTGAGCTGATGATTGGAGTGGGAGGCAAAGAGGTCCACCTTCGGGGTGCCCCATTTCTGGGTTACAAGGGTGAAAGTTCTGTGGTCTAGCTGCCACTCGTGTGGGTCAAGCAGGTTTCTGCTTAAGTTATCTGCTAGAGAGTTTAGGGGGCCTGGCAGGAATTGTGCTAGCAGGTGTAGTTGCATGGCTGAGGCCGTGTGCCAAAGGGTCATGTCGAGTCTGCAGAGAGGATAAGAGCGAGTCCCTCCCTGCTTGTTGATATACCACATCACTGTGCTGTTGTCTGTTTTGATCAGTAGAGGCCCCGGGGAGAGTACGGGTCTGAAAGTTGTCAGGGCGTGCTGAACAGCTAGCATCTCTTTTTGGCTGATGTGCAGATGTATTTGATTTCGGCTCCAATAGCCGTGAATGCACCTGCCTTCCAGGTGTGCACCCCAGGCATAGTCTGATGCATCTGTGGTGAGGGTCTGGGTGGTGTGGGGTTGTGAGAAGTCCCTTGTTGTGGTTGCATGCTGCTGCCCACCAAAGACAATCTTTCCTTAGACAAGGTATCATTGGTATGAGAGTTTCCAGGTCTTGAGACTGTTGACACCAAAGGCTTTTTAGGTACCACTGTAGTTTCCTCATATGCAGTCTGGCATATGGGATAAGTAGAATGCAGGAGGTCATGAACCCTAGAGCTTGCAGGATTTTCCTAGCAGATAACTGGGTTCTGGTGGCTAGTTGAGAGAAGTAGCTTGTCAGGTAGGTTTGTTTTTCTGGAGTAAGGAATGCCATCTGGGATAATGTGTCCAGGCTTGCTCCCAAGAATAAAATTTTTTGTGTGGGGACTAGTTTTGATTTCTTTTCGTTGATAGTATACCCCAGAGGTCAGTAGGTCCTTTACAAAAGTCAGGTGTTGTAGCAGCTTTTCCTGACTGTCTGCCTGAATCAGGTAGTCGTCTAAGTATGGGTAAATTTGAATATTTCTTTGTCTGAAAAAGCAATGGCGGGAGCCAGACATTTTGTGAAAACTCTGGGAGCAGTGGATAAGCCAAAGGGAAGAGCAGAGAACTGAAAGTGCAGAGATCTTGCCCTCAAACGTATGTATTTCCTGCATAATTCCCTGACTGGGATGTGTAGCTAGGCCTCTTTCAGGTCTAGGGTGGCTACCCAAGCATCCTTGGAAAGCATTGGTAAAAGTTGCTGGAGGGTGAGCATTATGAATTTTAGCATTATGAATTTCATCACCAGAAAGTTGTTTAGAATGGATAGATTGAGAATGGGGCACCATGTGCCCTCTTTTCTGGGTACCAGGAAGAGTCTGGAGTAGAAACCTTGGCTTATCTGTTCTGCAGGAACATGCTGTATTAACCTCATGGAGAGCAGGGAAAGGACTTGCTTTTTGGCATCTGCCCACTGGTTTGGAGGAAAATCTAATAACCCTTTCGGGGTTGGTGGAGTGTGGAAATAAAATTTGTATCCCTGGGACACTATGTTGAGGACCCATCGGTTGTTGGTAATCGTGGCCCAGTTGCTTGCGTGGAAGGAGAGTTGTCCTCCTAGGGACACAAGCATGTAAGCAGAGGTAGGGGGTGGAAGCGTAAAGTCATTGTGAGTTCTTACCTTAAGGGGGTGGCTTTGCACTACCTGTTTTTGAAGAGGAGGAACTTCATTTCTTAGATCTCTGCATTCCCTGGGGCTGTTGTCTGGGGGGGGGGGTCTGCTTCCCCTGGGTCTGGGCTGAGCTGGCCTGGAGGGGGCAGGAAAGGACCAGTGCTTGGAGGGGCAATGCCTACTGAACCTCTTTTGCTGGACTTGTAAGAAGTCTTTAACTGTCTGCATAGATTTAACTTTTTCTTCTATCTTTTTTAAGACCTCTTCTGCTTTGGTGACAAATAAGTTGTCTTTGTTCAAGGGTGCATCCAATAATTTGGATTTGACATGGTCTGGCAAGGTCTGTTCCTTAAGCCAAGCATGCCTTCTAAGGACAGAACCAGTGACTGCTGCCCTGCAAGATGCTTCTAGGGAGTCAAAACCATATTGTAAGGTGTGCTTAGTTACGTGTCTTGAAGAATGAATTAACTCTTGTAATTCTTTGTTTTCTGCACAAGCAGGAAAAGAAGATATTTTTTGTTTGAGGAGTTCCATGGTATGTTGCTGATATTTCAGCATGTGGAACTGACAATTTAATGCTCTAATAGCAAGAGTAGCAGAGGTGTATACTTTATTACCCCATCTGTCTAATGCTTGGGGATCCCTATCTGAGTGGGTGGGATTCTTAGCTGAAGTTGCTTTGATTCCTTTAGGTCCTTGAGAAATGACCTCGGGGTCAGCAATAGGACTTTTGAAAAGAAATTTGTGAGAGTCAGGGACTCTGTGATACCTGTCAGGTTTCCTGAGAGCAGGAGGAAGGGTGTCAGGAACCAGACTGGATTCCATAAAAACATCATCCACAACATCCAGGACAGAAGGAATGGCCAAAGGTATGTGCTGTGGTAGATCTAAGAATTCCCCGAGTCTCTTTTTTGACTGAGGGTAGTCCTGACATTCCCATTGGAAATGCTCCCTTAAAGTATGTAGGGTTTCTCCAAATGAAAAATCCTCGGGTGGAGAGGCAGGTGGAAAGGATTGCTCTGCATCAGAGTCCGCATAAGCAGAGAGGGGTTGCAGATCTTCATACTCATACATCAGAGTCATTGGACTCCTGTTCAGATAAAACTACTGGGGACAAGTCTCTTTCTTTTGGAAGGGATAGCCTGGCTTCCCATAATAAGGTCTTCCGCCATTTTGAGCATTTGAACTGAAATTTGAGTTTAATCTTTTGGGAACGTCGTTGCATTTTCGCTATGCAGCCAGCTTCATCAATTTTTCTGATGAAGCTGGCTGCATAGCAGTGGCGAAAACATTTTGTTTCCAATAAAGAGCGTTAAACCAGTGTTGGCTCCTTGGTTTGAGGGCTTTTCAGTTTAGTTTGTTGCTTCGTTCCTACATGTTTTTTCCAGTATTTTGAGCATTTGAGACTGAGGCAAGAAAGCAGGTACCTGAGCTTAGGTTGTTGTTTTTTTGAGTGTGATTTGTACCCTGGGCCTTAGAAACTCGGTAGTTTTAGAAAGAAATGAAGATGCGAAAGAAGTCGTCAGTCTGTGTCGACTATGTGTCGAGTATCGGTAGTGTGAAGTACTTTCACAGAAGCAGGTGCCTGCTCAGCGGCTCAGGACCCATCCAAGGTAGAGACATCCGCAGGATCCTTAGTCGAAGAAGAGCCTCGCGGCATACTAGACTTCGAAAGGGTCTTGGTAACAGCCTGCGAATCCACAGAAGCAGGCATCAGGGGCTGCAAAAGTGCCTCACTGAGACCGGAGAACTGATGACTAGCTTAACGAAAGCGCTGTCAGCAGTTTTGGACCTGTACGGTCTCTCCCTCCCTCTTTATCCTTACATTTTTTCAGAAGATCGGTAGTCGGATGGCTTACCTAAGCCATATCGGAATTCTAGGACTGAGAGCAAAAATATCTAGCTACAGTAAGGGCCCGACGACATATAGTTCTGAAGTTGAACAAAGCACAAAAGCGGCAGCGGGGGACGTCATGGTCTAGGCCTAAACAGGTGACGCAGTAAGAATGGAAGTCTCGGTGTGGTATTTACTTTCCACAGGCGAGACAATTGATAACTTTTTCTGACATTGGTTAGAGCAAGAAAAAAGGATCCCCAACGGGGCACTTAGCTTTAGAAGACTTCAACTTTAATTCAGAAATGAAAACCCAGGTACCGGCCGACCATGCCGAACTGCTTCTGCTTTGGGCTCCTCGGCAAGAAAGACTGCAGTAATGGCGTCGGCTGCCTAATTTTATACCACTGATGACCTGACGTCAGTCCTGCAGTGACAGCAACTGATGCAGAAATACTAAGCCTCTGATATTTGGGCCGACTAAGGGCTACCCCTAGCAGGATAACCCAAATGTGATGACTGCAACATTGAAACACGGATCATCATCAGATGTTTTAACCATTTTGCCAGTCATCTAACATTTTTCATGTATGGATCTGTTGAATATAATCTTACAAAAAAAACACCTCACAACCCTCTGTTTAGTTACTAAAGGTTTAGTTATGTAACATAAGTCCAATGTTAATATGCATAATGAGTTTTCTAATGCAGCTCCTAGTTCATTTGATGTGATTTAGATACTAAAAGTGTCACTGAATCTGCAGAATGTATGAATCTATAAAAGAACACAGGTATTTTCAAAAGAGTTGAACACTTTTATCAGGACTAGTCATTTACCATTTAAAGTATCTACGTGAAGGCTAACAGAATTTCAAGGGAACAGAATTCTAAATACAGCCATTTAACAAGTTTAAAAGGTCAAGTGATGAAATCACTGTTGTTTCCTCAAGCTGCAGCTTCATAAACTTGTTAAAAAGTATCTAAATAGGCTCATGCACAGCAGAGATTGTCTCTAGTGAGGAAAAAAGTATTTTCGGTAAGAAATCAAATCTTGAAGCTTTTCAAGTTTACAGAAACACTCAGCTATGCCTTGTCAGTGCAGATCATGAGTCTCCACAATGAGAATAGTCACAAACACCACCAGTTTCCTCACAAAACATCAACATCATGAAAAAATTAACCCTTTCATATAAAAACAGCTATTTAGAAGTAACAGCTGCCTCAAATCAGAAATCATTTTATAACATTTCAATCATTTACCCACCAATTAACCAGACCAGAGAGAGAAAAAAAAAATATATATATATATATATATATATATATAAACTTATATTTAGCCATCTATAAAACACCGTTAATGCACTGTATTAATGTTTATATGTGTCTAAACAAAGAGTTTAAAACATCTAGTTAGAAACACTAATCAGAAACATATTGTTACCCCACCACTGACCCACTAGAAAAAAATGCACTTTGGTATTAAGTCAATTTATACTATTACTGAAGAATTAGAAGACATACATCATTTGTAGTTATTTAAAAGGGAAAAGTATTTTAAGTACTTATAGTGGGGGAAAAAGAGAAAAGGATCATTAGTAACAAAAAGGAATAGGAAGAAAGAAGAAAGAGAGAGAATGTTACTTAAATAATTAGCACTATATGTCATTAGAAGAAGTAGATATAGAAAGGAAAAGAGAAAGTTAATAATAAAGATGATTCGCATTACCTTACAGTATAGAGATTTTCCAGAATCAAATATATTATGATTCATAAAACAAAGCATTTAAAATTAGAAGGAATTTATTCATTTTTCCTTTAGCTTCTTAGTTTTGTTTGCTCCTTCCTTCACAGACCATCCATTTTTGTTGCCTGTCTCTTCAAACTCTGGGATGACCATTCCATTTCTTCTCTGTCCAACAGTATTTTTTTCTTTTTGGATAAATTCTACTGATTCTTGTAGGGAATCAAACATCTTCACTCCTTCTGGCAAGGTGAATTTGAGCTTTAATATTGGCTTTTTTCAAGGACTTAATTAGAGGAACACACTCCTTTCTTCTGGATATGACTGCAGAGGTGTAGTCATTATCAAAACAAATACATTTTTCACCCATCTTGATAGAGGAATTAGTCCAAGCTGATATCAGCACTAAGTCCTTGTCTTGTGAGGAAAGAAATCTAACCATTATAGACCTGAGGTTAGATGAACTCAGAGACAAAGCTGGATTTGCCAGGGACCAATGAGCCCTCTCAAGTCCAAAAGAGAGGGATTCAGGCATGCTTAGTGCTGATGAAAACCACTTATTGAAGAAATGAATCATGTTAGCACCCTCTTTTTCTCAGAAATTCCATATATTCTTATGTTATTCCTCCTTGATCTACTTTCAAGGTCTTCCAGTTTCTCAATCAGCCTGGTGTTTTGTTTCAGAAGAAATTCATTGTGATATTCATTTTCTGTCACTCTAGTATCTAAGTCAGTTACTGTTTCCTCTAAGTCAAGAATCTGTTCAGATTGTTTTTTTACTATTCAATTTAGAAGTTCCAGTTATTTACTGCATTCTTGTTTGATAATATCCATTTTGTTTTCAAATTTGTCCATTTTTAGTGACAGTTCTTGGATGTTTGTTATTATAAGATGTAGTTCTTTCTTCACTGCACTCTCCTGGTGTGGGTTTTTCAAGTTGCTCATGTTGAGATCTCCAGTAGAAAAATTCTTGACAGGAATAATTAAAAAATTCTCTTGACTATGTATTAATTTTTAGAAAATAATAGTCTCTATGTTAATCTATCTTTTAGTATACTTTTAGTTAGATTTTTCTAAAAATGAAAGTATATTTCCTGTCATAGCTGTCAACCTTCCATCTCCAAAATGAAGAACACTAGCCCTCATAATGTGGAACAAATGGGCAAAATGTGGAACACATGCTAATGGCTTACTAACAACTTCAACTAGGAAGGCCATAGGATGGTTAAAATATACTGGTTTTACTTATAAAGAAGATCTTTTAATGAATTAATATGATTAATTTCTATTTACCATGGATTTCACTTAAAAAATTCCTAACACTGAATGTGTGACAGTCTTTCAATGTGGAACTTCAAGGAACTTTGAGGAACATGAACTTTTTAAGACCCCAAATGAGGCACGTTCCTCGTAATGAGGTACACTTGAGAGGTATGTTTCCTGTCAGGATATTAAAATCTAAGCAGAGCTATGGATTTCTGCTGCTATCAGACTAGCATCTTGGCCACCACCCCCCCCCCACTAGAGAACTTCATGATATGAGGTGATAATGCTACCCAATGCATCACTGTGCTGCTCAAAGAGTAAGATGGAGGCACACTAAGAGAAACTTGGTGCAGATTTGAATGGTTGAAGGTCTCAGCTGTTCTGGTTATTGGGAATGTGACTACCTCCAGGTATCTGCAATCTATTTATCTAGTGGTGGAGATTCACTGGCTATTGTGGTACCAATTCACCGAGGCAGAGTATACTTCCTCTGAATTACAGTAATAGGGGGGACAGTCTGTAAAAAATTGCTGGAAGAGGAGTAAGTTGCCAAAGGGCTCTTGAGGCCTGGATGATGAACTGCTAGATTATTCCATCCTAGCTGGCCAGCTACCTGAAGTGATGCAGCATATGAAAAGTTTACAATATGAGCTTGTGTATGCCATGGATGAAGTCTTTAAGTGCGTGCCTGTGCCCAGATATAACTATATTATTAGAAAATGTGGCACATTAAGAATACAGCATAATAAGTAATGTTACTCAGATAGCTCCAGTCACTATTCTAGCTGACAGACCCTCAATGCGAGCTTACGTCATATGCCGAGGAACTCGTAATA
>NC_056725.1:1822721899-1822726899 GCF_019279795.1 Protopterus annectens
CAGGTCTAGGAAAGTACAAATGAAAGCAGGCTGCTGGATGCATGCCAGAAAATGGTAGGTGAAATGTGAAGAAATGTAAAGGGAAGGGCAAGAGGTAATCCACGGCAGCCAAATGTAATTCAACACCAAAGGCACCACAATAGTAGTTCCTGCCATAAAACACATAAGATACCCTATAGCTATGATCGTACATACACACCCTATGACATAATCGGTGTTCACAGCACAATAGTATAAAGTGTGAAAGCACCCCACGCACACATGTGTATTCCCAAACACTGCACCATAGGTGTAAACATATGGGGAACTTTTAAAATGTACATGTTGGGAGCTGCCATAGCTGTGATTCATCACCATGTGTTAGAGACTGACGGTGTTGTGGAGGATGATGCTGACAACCACCGCAGGCCCCGGAGGAGAAGAGTGTTCAGACCAAGGGTAACCTACCATGGGCTACATGATCTGGAGATAGTAGAGTGTTACAGGGTGGACAGGGACATCTTACAGCAAATAGTTGAGCTGTGCCAGCCACGCCTGAGATCCAGAAACAACAGAGGGGAACCCATCCCAGTGGACACGAAGGTATGTGTAAGCTTGCGAATACTAGCCACAGGTACCTTTCAAAGGCCAACTGGAGATATAATGGGGATCTCACAGGCATCAGCATCCAGGGTACTACACCAGTTCCTGGATGCCATGTTCACATGCCAATGAGCATATATACTTCCCGAACTCAGGAGGAGTTGGCCAGCAATATGCCTCACTTCCACCAGGTAGCACAATACTCGGAGGTACTGGGTGTGAAAGACTGCATGCACATACATATCAAGTCACCACCCGGTGAGCATGGTAAGCGCTACATAAACCACAAGGGATTCCACTCATCAACTGCTAGGTCATGTGCAATGCCCAGGGCATTATCATGGATGTGTGTGCTGGCAGCCCTGGAAGCTACCATGACTCCCATATCTGGCATGCCTCACAGCTGTATCAGGTATTTGTTAGGGGGGACATCCCACATGGCCACCTTGTGGGGGATGCTAGCTATGCACTGGAGCTGTGGATGATGACTCCCATCAGAAATGCACACACTCCCATGCAAGAACACCATAATGAGGTACACACACAAACCAGAATCATCATAGAGCGTGTGTTCGGGATGCTGAAATCACAGTTCCATTGCTTGGACATATCTGGTGGAGCCTTGCAGTACTCTCCAGGCACATGTGCCCACATCTTCATAGTATGTGCCATGCTACATAATATGATCCTGCGGAAACAGGTACAGCAGGGACAAAATGGTGAAAGCCCTCACAGTCCACCACAATTGCCAAGACCATCACAGGCACAGAGGGATTCAGACCAAAAACACCCTGTGCCAGCCCCAGTAGGAAGACGGAGGTGTGCCCAATATGCCTATGCCTTGGCAAAGAGGGACCGTATAGCACATACTCTGACAGTGTAGACCCCTATGGACTGACACACCTCTCCACCTGTACACATAGTAAAATGGATGGCACACACACACGACCACCTGTAAATTGTAATGTATAGGTGGGCTACTGTGTGAATCCTACATAGGCAGCCCTCAACCATTGTAAACACAACAGCTATTTTAACAAGGAATGTCAACACCTGAACAGTACACACACCTATCAGTATATGTTGGTACTGTGTGTATAGGTTCCTAGGTACATTGGTAGGTACACGCCCGATTGTCAGAGGCCATACATCAATCGAGGCAAACAGTGTCTGCTGTTGCCACAACATCGAGTAACCAACTGTCGCTCAGTGGAGCAGAGGCAATTGCGGGATCCCATGTGTGTAATCTCTGTTCCCCACACACTCTGCATGGATTCCCTGGTGCATTAATGAGGGGCTCCACATAATGTAATCATGGATGTCGTGTCAAGGCATGGGGTGTAACCCCAGCATGCTCCACCTACGGTCGTGTGAAGGTGTACCACATTATAGTGTGTGGCTCACTGTGATATGCATGCCCAATGCTGGAGCACATCCATTAAACATCACATGGACATACCATTAATAGGACTCATCCATATGTAAACTAACTGAGTTACCCATGTGATTGCAGTATGGACTAACAGCCATAGTATAGTCCACATACAAAATGCCATAACACGTGTACAAATCCCAGATGCCCAAGTGGTAAATGCAGTGACTGTCGCGGCATGTTCCCGGTCCCACGTCCAGCAAGGGATGTAACGTAATCCCGAAGGCACGAATAATGCATGTTGGATGCAGGTCATCGGATCATGTTTAGCACACATTAGCAGGAATATGCGTTGCCCAGTGCTGGTAAGCATAGTTTAAATATGACTATACGGATATGCGCGAAACAGGGCTAAGCTTCTCTGAATATTGCGCAGATCACGGTCAATGATGTCCAGAATAGGTGAAACCAGCATTATTCACCCCTGTACTAATAGTGCCTGCTCTGAAGGGTAAAATGACCACTGCCAGGAGTAGAATATGCAATCATGTACACAATCACCTAACACTAAGCTACCCAAGATGTACTTATGGCAGGTGTGTAACGTGACAGGTTCAAACACAAACGCAGTAGAGTCCAGGAAACAGTATACACCGACAAGTACACAATGAAAGGTGTATTCTGCCTGTCACTCTCTGTCAGAGATATATATATATATATATATATATATATATATATATATATATATATATATATATATATATATATATACACACATAATACAGATAGAAAGGGTGATAGAGAGATATATGTTGATATATACAGATTCACGATATCTGCAAATATATAGATAGGTCAACGACATGTACACAACCATGGAGGTACAAATAAATAGGATACTGCCAACTATGGAATGTGTCACATACCGACGTGTAACCACGAGGCTGAAAGACCGAAAGAACACAGTACCAGAACACTAGAACCACGAGTAATATTATCACGATATTAAGGGACATTTAGTTACCACTGCCGGTGTTGCGGTCCATGTAGGTACTGTGTTCAACTGTGTTTGTGATTGCCGTAGTCTGTGTATGTGTGTGTTGAGGGTGCCATGTGTGTTTCCATGTGACTGTAATGTGTGTGTGTGTGTGTGTTTGTGTCTGCATCGTGTCCGCTAACCGGAGGTAGATCATTACGGTAGGTAAGCCCCTAAATTGTAGAAGTTATGAGGCAATGAAATTCGTCCTGAGGTCAGATCAACGGCACCTTTCCATTCCCAATTTCCAGCAATTGATGTGAGAATATCTCAGCTGATCGATTGTTTTGCAGCTGGACACGCATATTTGTAGTTAATTTTAACGTCCTTCGTGTCGCCACAAAGTAAGTATTTCAGGCAAGCATTTATTTTGTCGCTGGTGTTGATCGAGGAGAAGCGAAGCAGATCTGAAGCTGCAGAGCGTAATTGCCGTGCTGCAACAGTGCATCCTCAAGTCTGGCTGCACGTCGCTCTGCTGCTTCTCGGCAAGTATTTGTGCCATTCCTTGTCTGTTTTGCTGGTTCGCTGATGCCCGTTCGTCCTCAGTTTGATTTGCAATTACTCGTCACACTGCTTCCACTCATGAGTATGGCGACCTAAGTTTGATCTTCTGCGAGGCATTATTTGGATGCACTAAAGCAGATCGATTGCACTGAAAAAGAAGTAAGAAAGTTATAACAAAAACATATAAAATTGCATATTTGTATACAAATATATAGAATCCATAGTAGGTATATAAAAACACATGCGTTTGAATACAGCGTGTGACATCTATATAATAGTAGGTATATAAAAACACAGTATTCGAATGCATCATTGTGTGAAAATTTCAAAGCAATCGGTGAAGAACTTTCAGAGATTTAAGATTTTGAACAAACGAACATTTACATTTTTATTTATATATATATATATATATATATATATATATATATATATATATATATATATGTATGTATATATATATATATATATACATATACATATATATAATACATATATATATATATATATATATATATATATACACATACATACATATATACACACACACATATATATATATATATATATATATATATATATATATATATATATATATATATATATATATATATATATATTTATTTATTTTATTTATTTTATTTTACATTTGTTGACGGGCTAGTCCAACTGGATATATTTCCATTTTCAGTAGAGGCCGGGGAGAAAAACTCAACATAGCACAAAATGAAGTATCCAGTTGTATAACAAATAAATTAATAACTATTTGAAATAAAGAAGAAGGTTATTAAAAAGTACAATACTAAAAAGGTGAGTATAAAGTCATATATCAGTCATGTAATCATTGAAGATACACTACAGTTCATTGTAGTTAACATAAATGCTTGAGGTTATATAAGTTTTACAATGACCAGATTTTTAGCATACAGAGGGGTATGTAGAGTATGATTATGTATCCATAGGCAGTAAGAAGATAAAAATAGGATGGGTAGATTAATCTGGGTTAGTGCAGGGCATAACCAGAGTGATTTTAGGTGACTTTTGAGTTTTGCTTAAAGAGTGACAGTGAAGGTAGTAGTGTTAGGGGTAGGTAGAAGGTTCCAGTGTTTCCCAGCAGTACTGGAGAATAGGCTGTCGCCTGACAAGTTATTGGACTTACTTATGCTATGCGTAGTTTGCTCGAAGAGCATAGGAATTAGATTATTATAAGGGTAATGAGGTTAGCAAGTATTGGAGTATTATTTGGTTGGTAAAATATTTTATGAGCAATGGTGAGTTGGGAATAAGTTAGCACGTTAGGAGTTCAAGCCAGTCTAGCTGCTTTAGATTCAGACAGTGGTGTGTTCGAAATGCATTTCCAGTGGCAAATCTGGCAATATTGTTATAGGAGTTAAACAGTTTGAGAAGATTATTTTTCTTTAGATTAGTATAAATAGGAGAAGCATAGAAGAGCTGAGACTAAGTGAGAGTTGGCAATAGTGGTTCTAGCTATGGGAGTTAAGAAGGGTT
>NC_056725.1:1822731899-1822761899 GCF_019279795.1 Protopterus annectens
CAAATAGTTGAGCTGTGCCGGCCACGTCTGAGATCCAGAAACAACAGAGGGGAACCCATCCCAGTGGACACGAAGGTATGTGTAAGCTTGCGAATACTAGCCACAGGTACCTTTCAAAGGCCAACTGGAGATATAATGGGGATCTCACAGGCATCAGCATCCAGGGTACTACACCAGTTCCTGGATGCCATGTTACCACATGCCAATGAGCATATATACTTCCCCCGAACTCAGGAGGAGTTGGCCAGCAATATGCCTCACTTCCACCATGTGGCACACTACCCGGAGGTACTGGGTGTGATAGACTGCATGCACATACATATCAAGTCACCACCCGGTGAGCATGGTAAGCGCTACATAAACCACAAGGGATTCCACTCATCAACTGCTAGGTCATGTGCAATGCCCAGGGCATTATCATGGATGTGTGTGCTGGCAGCCCTGGAAGCTACCATGACTCCCATATCTGGCATGCCTCACAGCTGTATCAGGTATTTGTTAGGGGGGACATCCCACATGGCCACCTTGTGGGGGATGCTAGCTATGCACTGGAGCTGTGGATGATGACTCCCATCAGAAATGCACACACTCCCATGCAAGAACACCATAATGAGGTACACACACAAACCAGAATCATCATAGAGCGTGTGTTCGGGATGCTGAAATCACAGTTCCATTGCTTGGACATATCTGGTGGAGCCTTGCAGTACTCTCCAGGCACATGTGCCCACATCTTCATAGTATGTGCCATGCTACATAATATGATCCTGCGGAAACAGGTACAGCAGGGACAAAATGGTGAAAGCCCTCACAGTCCACCACAATTGCCAAGACCATCACAGGCACAGAGGGATTCAGACCAAAAACACCCTGTGCCAGCCCCAGTAGGAAGACGGAGGTGTGCCCAATATGCCTATGCCTTGGCAAAGAGGGACCGTATAGCACATACTCTGACAGTGTAGACCCCTATGGACTGACACACCTCTCCACCTGTACACATAGTAAAATGGATGGCACACACACGACCACCTGTAAATTGTAATGTATAGGTGGGCTACTGTGTGAATCCTACATAGGCAGCCCTCAACCATTGTAAACACAACAGCTATTTTAACAAGGAATGTCAACACCTGAACAGTACACACACCTATCAGTATATGTTGGTACTGTGTGTATAGGTTCCTAGGTACATTGGTAGGTACACGCCCGATTGTCAGAGGCCATACATCAATCGAGGCAAACAGTGTCTGCTGTTGCCACAACATCGAGTAACCAACTGTCGCTCAGTGGAGCAGAGGCAATTGCGGGATCCCATGTGTGTAATCTCTGTTCCCCACACACTCTGCATGGATTCCCTGGTGCATTAATGAGGGGCTCCACATAATGTAATCATGGATGTCGTGTCAAGGCATGGGGTGTAACCCCAGCATGCTCCACCTACGGTCGTGTGAAGGTGTACCACATTATAGTGTGTGGCTCACTGTGATATGCATGCCCAATGCTGGAGCACATCCATTAAACATCACATGGACATACCATTAATAGGACTCATCCATATGTAAACTAACTGAGTTACCCATGTGATTGCAGTATGGACTAACAGCCATAGTATAGTCCACATACAAAATGCCATAACACGTGTACAAATCCCAGATGCCCAAGTGGTAAATGCAGTGACTGTCGTGCATGTTCCCGGTCCCACGTCCAGCAAGGGATGTAACGTAATCCCGAAGGCACGAATAATGCATGTTGGATGCAGGTCATCGGATCATGTTTAGCACACATTAGCAGGAATATGCGTTGCCCAGTGCTGGTAAGCATAGTTTAAATATGACTATACGGATATGCGCGAAACAGGGCTAAGCTTCTCTGAATATTGCGCAGATCACGGTCAATGATGTCCAGAATAGGTGAAACCAGCATTATTCACCCCTGTACTAATAGTGCCTGCTCTGAAGGGTAAAATGACCACTGCCAGGAGTAGAATATGCAATCATGTACACAATCACCTAACACTAAGCTACCCAAGATGTACTTATGGCAGGTGTGTAACGTGACAGGTTCAAACACAAACGTGCAGAGTCCAGGAAACAGTATACACCGACAAGTACACAATGAAAGGTGTATTCTGCCTGTCACTCTCTCTGTCAGAGATATATATATATATATATATATATATATATATATATATATATATATATATATATATATATATATACACACATAATACAGATAGAAAGGGTGATAGAGAGATATATGTTGATATATACAGATTCACCGATATCTGCAAATATATAGATAGGTCAACGACATGTACACAACCATGGAGGTACAAATAAATAGGATACTGCCAACTATGGAATGTGTCACATACCGACGTGTAACCACGAGGCTGAAAGACCGAAAGAACACAGTACCAGAACACTAGAACCACGAGTAATATTATCACGATATTAAGGGACATTTAGTTACCACTGCCGGTGTTGCGGTCCATGTAGGTACTGTGTTCAACTGTGTTTGTGATTGCCGTAGTCTGTGTATGTGTGTGTTGAGGGTGCCATGTGTGTTTCCATGTGACTGTAATGTGTGTGTGTGTGTGTGTTTGTGTCTGCATCGTGTGTCTGCTAGTGCTAACTCGGAGGTAGATCATTACGGTAGGTGTGGTTATAGCTAGCCGTAGGCATACGGTTACCACCTGTCCCACATTAGGAGGGACAGCCCCTCCCTGGGCAGTTGTGTCCTGACATAAAACATTAAAAAGGGCAAATGTCCGAGATTGTAGGACATAATTATGTCCCATATATTATGTAATAGTTGCATTAAATAGTTATGCCTGTATGTAAGAAACGTAAATGTTACATGAAACATGATAAGTAGCCAAAGTCCTACAAGAATAAGTATGTATTCAGGATAAAAGTATGTGCTATCCTGTGTACTGACCATGGGTATGTATCGGCCTGTAAACACTGATGTGTGTCCCGCAAATGTCCCACTATGGCCATTTGAAAAGGTGGCAACCCATGCCAAAGAGGTTCAGTTACCAACACAACTGCAATGAGTGCAAATATCTGGGACAGAAATACACGGGACAGCTGTCATTTAGTAACATTCCTTTACATATCGCTGTATTTCCAGAGGTATGGAAGTATCAACCTCACCTGCATACTATATAGAAACCAATTAACAACAGCCCAATGTATATGCCCATAACAAAAGTCTACTAACTGATAGGTCTTTAATTAGGGAAGGAGCCCACACACATCTATGGAATATGTAGAAATGCAAGCCCCACAAATCTGTATATGCTATGTACACCCACCTACATCTCCCACACATGAAACAATAGCAATACAGACTGTAATAACAGCACAAACATCCACTCACTCAATTACATCTGCAGAAGCGTTAACATACCTTGTGAGAGGCACATTTTTAAAGGCGCCATGTGAAATCGTAGCTGTTGTATAATGGAACAGACGGCGATGTTACAGGTTTTGTTTGCAATAGTCCCTTATCAGACGGTTGAGATGACAGGTACACTCACATGTAGAACCACATACTCTAGCCGTCACACACAATCCACGGGAGACATGAATCCAAAATATCTGTGTCTCTACAAATAGCAGTTGCAATTACACACAACAAAACACATACAGGCCGTCTTCCTGAAGGTATTGCAAATGGGCAATGCCCACGTGGAGAATTCAATGATACCCCACTGTTGCCACGTAATTGGCGAATGGAGTAGCTGCACAGCTGATGTGCATGTAATAATTTACTCAGGAACACCAATTGGCGGCAGGAAACCACATGTTACAGGTATCGACGTATATAAGGATGACTTGCCAGACATTCAAACCGTATGCTCATACAATAGAACTGTTTAAACAGTGTAAGAGAGATAGTTACGAAAGTTCAGAATGCTAACAAGGTATGTAGAACACTCAGTATGTTAGTGTATGTATAGCCTGTTTTGTATTAATTAAAAGTGTCCACAATGCATAAAGTGGGAAAAGGTATTATGTAGTGATGTCTTGCTGAGCATAGTAACGCTTGTAGAAATTGTGTGTCCTGCAGTGGGCCACAAGGTAAACATCACAGACACCACAAGGGATGCTACATGAGGGCTTTAAACAGAACAATTCCATACCACCCGCCGTCAGTGGTAGGGTATGTCCAACAAGTACGTGCCATAGCAGGGGATAGTATATGTTGATATACTGTCACAGTAGGCATGTGTATGGGCATATAACGACAATGACATGCCTAAGGTGGTCCTGCTGTGCAAGTATGCTTTACATTATGGGATAATATGTAAAATATGTGTAATGTACAGTATTGTAGGTAGATATGTCAGATATTCTACACAGCATAACAGTCATATAATGCAAACCAAAAGGTATCATCTATTGGCATATACAATATACAATAACAGGATACATATGGCTTGTAGTCATGGGACACTGTAACAGCATGATAGCTAATCGAAATGGAAGAGCTACTCAATTAACCATGCACAAAGGACATGTAATAGCTTCACAGGTTCATAGTGGGGTACTATGCTGTCTGGCAAGTCTATGTGTAAGCCCAACTACAGTGTTTACACCAGCAGCACCTCTCTAGGGAAGTGTCCTGTCTGTGAACAGCAGAGCCATGTGTTACCTGCACCTCTGCACAGTACAGCCACTGCAGTGATCCCTGGTGTACATGTGTGTCTCCCATCCACCAAGTGAGGTATCACATGAACAGTGCTACTGAGTGTCCGTGCATGATGTACATAGGAATCATGTTCCAAAGCATGGTGAGTGTCTGGTTTAGGAATGTAACCCTCAAGCACATCCCACTCATCGTTGCGTGTGTGCACATATCCATGAGCATGTTGCTCTCAGTGGCTTTTGCTTATGTCGCTTATGTGGAGTATATCTATGAATATTGTTGTGGACATGGGCCCTGTATGTTCAGCAGAGGTTACCCCTGAGTATGCAGTATGCAAATGTGTACAGTCGTGGTATCCGTATTTCTGCTGCATACATCAACCTTCAGAGCTCAATAATCCTCATGGCATGTTAATGTCGTGGTATGTAAAGCCGTAGCTGTTCTGTAAGGTACACCTTAAATGGGGTGTTGTACCCTTGAATGTGTGTATATGTCAGGAGTTCAGAGGTACAATGGGTGCCTATGTTCCAGCTACAAACCCAGTACAGATAAGGGTGGCCACGTAGAAGGATATCCACGCCACATTGGCAATATGGTTATCAAAGGAGTGGGTGCTACATACATGGGTACTACGATCACTTACAATGTGACATGTATGTAGGGGACTACCACCTATGTGATAGTCAGTGGGTGATTGGTGTAATGCAAAGGGGATGTTCATGCACCTTGTGTCATGCAGCCTGAGGCCATGTTATTGATATCAGGTATCCGTCACAGTGACACCCTTATGGAGGGAGTCAGTATCAGCTGGTGGATCAATCATGGCACTTTGTATGCAGTTGTCTGGAAAGCTAGTCAGGGAAAGTCCCTCTGTGCTAGCCTGTACCTCAGGGAAGCATTTACTGAACATGAGGGGCCCTATGACTGAGGAATGTGGTACGCCAAGTGTAACTGAAATATAGTAGGTACTATGGTATGCTACCCGCATTGGTGGGTCCTGTCCGTGAGCCACTTTGCATAACATCCTGAGACATAGGGGTCGATGTGCAGGTGGATGTGTATGTTGTCAATACCAGAATGGAGAACGGTGCTGAAAGCCAATGAGAGGACAATGTAGGCTGTGTGGACCCCCTTACCATCATCAACTACCCTGGTAACTGTATCAAAGGAGTCCACCAGGTGTAGGAGCCATGCTCTGGCCCTAATAAGTCCAACCTTGGTGGCATCAAAGGACTGGAGCCCACCAATGTCTCTGTGAATGACTTCCTTGATGATGTGCCCCATAGCCTTGCAGAACAGTCCAGTCAGGCATATAGGGCAATAGTCCCTCTGGTTCATTGTGGCGCCACCTGTGTGGAGTGTGATAACTGTTGCTGTGTGCCATTCAGGGGCCTCAATGTCTGATACAAGGCGATTACTGAATCTTGTGGCCAAGTGGGGAGACATGTTGTTCAGAGGTTTGTGTAAATCACAGCCTGGGATGTTGGATGGTCACATGGAATCAGTGTTCCAGGCCTTAGAGAGTGCAGGTTAGAACTGTGTAGTTGTGACCGCAGGGACACCGCAATGTTCCTGCATGGATTGTGGCCCTCTAGGGAGTATGAGGGTGTAATGTTAGCATTGAACCCATCCGCCAGGATGTTGCTAACATCACTCGGTTCTGTAATGTTCCTGAGTAACTGTCGTATGTCAGAGCAGATGTGGGTATTGCCATTGACTACTGACATACCTCCATAATGCCTTGTGGTACACCCTGGAATGTGTCGCAGTAATGTTTACGTAGCTAGGTTTGGAGTATGTGATAAGGGATCCCGTAGCCCTACTGAGGCTGACCAGTGAGCTACCCCACCTATGGGATTGTACTCCACTTTGCAACAGCCTCCACCTTTTGTTGTACATTATGTCCTTGGAACTGGACCCCCAGAGTGGCATCCATTATCTGGTGGGTACCATCATGGCTCTGTTTGGAATAGCATGATCCATACAGTCGTGTAAGTGCTAATGAAGTGCACTGGGGTATGTTTCAGCATTTGTATGTGCATTGTCCATCTGCACGGGTGTCATGACGTTTACTACTGCTGTCATAAGACGTCTGTAGTAGGCGTTGTAGTAATCTTGTACTGTGTATGCCGTGAAGGGTGTGGTGCCGGGATGTGGATAACAAGGGTGATTAGCATATGTTCGGAAACCACCAATGAGGGGATAACCCCAGGCGTGGAACACCAGTCACATGTTGGTAGTGTCCATGTCTAGGATATTGTTGGTCTTGGAGGTGGTGTGTATGGGTTGATCCAGCCGAGTGGAAGTTATGAATCCTGGACAGCGTTGGCCTAATGTGTCGGTACATGAGTGACTATCCCAGTTAAGTGTGGGGTAGTGTCAGTCTCACATCAGTAGTACCTGTCTGAACCCTACTGTCCAGTACAACAAGAAATGAGGGCTGGTAACCATGAGGTATGTTGCTGAATTCATAGCATGTTACAATGTGTATAGCAGTTCTGGCCACAGTTAGTTGCACATGGATCACCTCTGATGCATTGTGCTAAGTAACTAGCCAGGAGGTGTGTACAACATAGTGGAATATGGGAACACCTCAGCCATGGGTGTTCCGGTCCAGGTTACATGACTGAAAGGTGTGGTCTGCGTATAACCTGTCAGTGCAGGTGTGCTCTGCGGAGCCTAGAGGCAGATCCCAGTCACTGCAGAGATATTGAAGTGGTCCATTATAAGGAGTGCCTTGCCTGTGCGCGTCAGAGATGAAGATGTCAAGCATCGAGTCACATGACCCCATGTTTTGCTTGCCTGTTCCTGTTCTGGTGGTGAATGTTATTGGAAACTGTGCAAGACAGGCAGTATAGGAGCAGCAAGAGCCTTACATGTTATCTGTACTCCCAGGGCTGACAGGTGCAGGTCATCTGTGCCAAAGCATCGTGTTTTGTTGACCATGTCAGTCAAAGCGGACAGATACTGGATGCCTGTGGAATGACAGCAGAAGCATAGGCAACTGTTAAAGTGAAACAGTCAGTCATTGTACAGTGGAATCAAGTCTGGATGAATGCATAATGCTCCCCAGGGCTTGGCTGATACCTTCAGGGCTACAAGACCGGTGAGCTATTGCATGTCCCTGCACATGTAGTCTGTGAAGTTGCATCTCAGAGCAGTCACACTAACATGGAGAATGACAGTGAAATTGTACCTGGTGAGGTGTGGCATGGGTGCATAGGTTATGTTGCAGAACCAGTTACCCGACAGCTAGATGTAAGCGACTATCGCCTTGTGTAGCCTGCTGAGTGGGACATCAGTGTGACCGCCTACAGAGTCACCTATGACTGGTGTGTTGTGTATGTTATAACACCCTATTGGCTGTATGTGATGGGCACATGAGTCTGTGGGCTATAAGTTATTGTTGTTGTGTTTGGTGATGGGGGCTGCCTTTGGTGCCTACACAGAGTATAGAGAGGTTCTCCATAAGTTGTACTCATACTATGTGTGGCCTGTGGTGGTGGAGATCTTGTGAGACTATGTGATGAGTGGGGTGTGTTGCAAATGTTACACGTCCCCACATGACTGTCAGGTTCAGTCTGGGTTGGAGAGAGCATTACCCCCAGCATGGCTACATATGTGCATCTCCCACAGGCTGTAGTGTCATATGTTGGTAGGTGAGCATTGACTGTGTACATGAGACAATTGCTCCATTGCCACATATACACCATATTCATCATAAAGACAGGCAATAGCACTGGTATGTGACAGTTGGACATGCCTGTATATTCAACCATGTCTCACAAGATATGTGAGTTACATGTGTACAACAGCTGTTGTACTGTAAGCAAGCTGGAAATGTAAGGACAGACAGTGTACTTGTGAGAAATGGTTTGGAATGGGTGCTATATTAATTAGTAGCTCATGAAGTGCTCACAAGTTCTGAACAAGTGCTGAACATGAAAATGCAATACAGATAGGGTGTTGGATAATATCAACCCACAAGTGGTGACAACAGTCATAATTGGAGGCACTGCACTATTACCCTGCTGAGTATGGTCTGCAAGTCCATGAGCCTTTATCAACGTAGATGTTAGCAGTACAGACATAGATGACAGTACGAATGTTTTACTACATGTACTTTTGTATGTCACAGGAGTGTTCTACCAGTGGCCTGTTGACAGAATCAACACTACAAAAGGTGTCAGAGTGACATGTGCATATCACACCAGTGGCAGCTACAGTAAAACAGGGTTAATGTGTTGTACTCCCCCTTCATTGTAGCCCATACCACACAGACAAATGTGAGGCATCTGTGTATGTAAGGATGTGAATGGCCATGACCTATGAGCAATAGCTGTCTCAGTGTTGTGGACAACATACAGAATGGGCTTTGTGGGTGAGGTGTGTGACATATGTGCACAATCTGACAGCTGATATTAGCATTGTCACCGCTAGGTGAATATCCCTGTACCCATTAACTACCACCTAGGCAGCGGTCAACATTATGGACACTGTGTAAGGGATGGTGCTGTGCAGTTCACCTCCCTCAGTTGGTGATGTCTCCAGGCCTATTAGGCAGTCATACGAGGCACCCATGTCATGGCAGGGTGCCATCCATGAGCATGGAGATCATTGGACAGGCATACTCAGCACGCGGGTGACCAATATTGGATCATATATCACCTTTAAGGGGTATTGGATGGGCGATACCAGCCTTCACAATCCTCACCTCCACTATGCAGCATGCTGGCTACCTTGCATAAAGACATGTGCTACACTATGATGTTGGACATGCTACACGTACATATCCTGATCTGAAAGACATATGTCATGGACAGCCACCGTCTTACTACTAGGATCGCCACATGCTGGACAGATCCCTGTGCCATACATGTGACATACTCCCACCATACCATACAAATCTGTCCATCAAAGCTGCACATGTCATCTCTGTCATACATGGTGTGATGACCGCATTGTAGATGTATTATCAACTGTCTGGATCAGTAATGTGGCACTGATGCACCTCGCAGTGGCAAAATGGCTGTTGGATACAGCTAGGAAACCTTGCCCGTACATGCTATAGTTGATAACCATCCCTGCAAATGACGTCCGGCTAGCCATTGTCCCATGTCTATCACATGTGCAACACAGGCGATCCGTGGCAGGATGTTGAACTGCTGTACAGTGCCGTGTAGATGTATATGGCAAAGCACATGCATGTAAAGGTTTCCATGCGTATGTGTGCATTGCCACTGCTCAAGACCATTAAGGCAGTGTATGTGTTGGTATGTGACATATACACAGCATCAAGGTCAACAGCATTACTGTGGACACATCCAGGCATGTGCTGATAGGTAAGAACACCAGTGCAGGCAAACAGACATGCCCACATCAAGACAGCATTCACATGGAGTATGAACAATGTAATGAGGTGACACACATATATGGTGATTATATCCAATACATAACGGGTGTTACATGTGTGTGTGACACAAACATGTCAGTCGTGTCAGTGTCATTATGATTTGCAAAGATAACTGTGCAGATGTACTCGATTTAATATAAATGTATGTGCAGCAGTATCTCTGTACATATCTGTGATACTGTGACCTATCACCATCATTATGTCTTACAGATAATGCCTCATTCATGCCTGCCAGCATACAGCCGCCAGGAGGATGATGTCCTCATCCCGTACCTCCATGAGAACTATGAGGTGTTGTTCAGCCATGTGCCACAGCATGCCCAGCAGCGTGATGACCTGTGGCAGGACCTTTGCAGGAGGGTTAATGATGTGGGTGGCCATAACCGCACCCACCAGCAGGTGCGCAGACACTGCACGGACTTGATACAACATGCGAAACAGCGTGCCACTGCAATTGCCAGGGAACAAGGTGGAACAGGTGGTGGGTGTTTCACAACCAATGAGCCTGGAGTTGCCTGGTAAGTCAGTACTGCACATATGACTATTATATCCCATTTAGTTGCATGTGTCACTGTACATTATGTAATGTAACATCATATGCAAGGTATGTTTACACACATGCTGCATACTACAGTATGCTACCCTGTGTATGCACACATGTGCATACTATATGCTATTGTACAGGCGAATGTGTTAACATGCACAGTGCACCCTGTGGCTGTCATATAGTCATGGATAATGTTCAAACTGCTGTGTCACCCCTATACAGGTACCTCTGGTGTGCCACACAGACATCAGTCTATTGCAGGTGAGACTGTCATCAGTATCAGGCATGTTAAAGCATAGATCTATTCGCCATGTGGCCAGTTAACACTTGTACACTTGATTTTTGGTCCAGTCACGATATACAGGTCGCACCTCCCATCATTCACACTGGCTACCCATGTGCAATATATACAAACAAAATGATACACCAACATGAAACCACAGTATCTGTCATTGCTACATGTGTGGACAGCTGTGCATACAATGGTGGAGGTGTTGTACAATGTAGGCATATGTGCTATACATTGGAACAACACATGTGTGGTACACAAACAGTACCACACAGTGAGCTGGGATATGGGCAGCCCACAGGAGTCACCATTGTGTTATATGCCCCTGCAATGGGTGCACACATTGTGATGTGCCATCTGACATGTCCCAGACATGTAGTGTTCTGGCTGCAAAATTGTCACACTATCCCATAACACATACCCCACATACCAAACATAAAACCCGTTGTCTACATAGCCCTGTGGATGGTGACATATCTGACATCTATGGGTGTATGTCATATGGGACAGCACAGACATGTGAGATAGATGGCCATCACAAACATTTGGCCAACACATGTTCACACATGGCCATGGGGGATGGCCAGAGACATGTAGCCACACAGTAGATGTGATGTGTAGACACCCTTTTGCACATTGTCCACACATGGTCCAATTATAGCCTTAGTTGACTGATTATACAGTTGATGTGGTACACTGGGCATCCTAAAAGCCTGTGCACAGCTAGTGGAGGTGTCACTTAAGTCTACCATATTAGATGTGTTGAACATCACGACTGTGTCATAGCATGACAGTAGTCACCTGTACAGCTTCCACAGACATTGACACAACATCAGGCCACAGATACTGTACATTTCCCTTGCTGCTGTAGGACATCACCATTAGCTGTGCACCTCATGTGTGTGGTACATCAATGTCATGTGAGACATGGTGAATTGACAAGTCTGCCATGTGTGGACATGGTTGCCAGGCAGCTAAGACTCTGTAGTAGTTGTGCAGGGGTGTCATCCGTAGGTCTTCCAGTGACCTGTCACATGACACAGCATGGTTTGGTGTGTATACACCTCAGCATCATGGGTCACAATCCACAGTTATGTCATGGGTATGCATGCAGTTATGGCTATGCAATGTGTGCATATTACGCACTGTATGGCAATATAAATGCCTCATGATGCCACTGTATAGCAATGTAGATGCCTCACACTACCCTTCCATGCTCATGCACATTTGCTAAACATGCATTCTATCTGTAGGGCATACAGACAACACTGCAATGTGATGCCCATTACAATGTTGTACATGTGTCAGGACACCATTGTGTCAGACATGTATGCATGTTAATGCAAACATCAGCAGATTACATGTCAAGGTCACTTCAGCCATGTGTACTGTTAACCTGTTCTGGTCCACATGGTGTATCACGGGGATGCATGCTTACTACCAAGATTGTGTGAACTGCATGGCTACTGATATGACACCTGCTTGCTGTTATGTGCAACCCAGGGAGGTATGCTAACAAACACTATTAATGTCTGAGCTGCATGCCGTCTGCTGTATCACATGCATGCTGCATGCCGTCTGTCAAATCACATGCATGGTGTGTGTGTGTGTGTGTGTGTGTGTGTGTGTGTGTGTGTGTGTGTGTGTGTGTGTGCCTGTGTGCGTGTCTATTGTAATGTAGAGTCTTTCTTTGCATTCACAGGTGATGTAGGTACGTTACCCTCCTGCGGTCCATCTGATGTTAGTGTCCCCACAGATACTAGTAGTGATGAACATATGCATGAGGTACAGACAGGGTTGTCAGGGGCTGAATCTGTACCAATGGTTGCCATCCCAGCTATGTCCCCCTCTTTCCCGCACACAGTTCTGCTGCCAACACATACCACATCACCAGTGGCCATAGAGGAAGGACAGTCAGCGTCTGTTAGCATGGAACAGGAACATGTGGTGGCTACAGAAGGTGTGTCTCCACACCATGGTGTCAGTGTAATGACTGCAGATGTGCCACACAGGCATGTGGCCAGTGCTGCTCATAGGAGGACCTCTGGCAGACATGCACCTGCAGGACAGAGCGCAGCAGCTGGTGTCACCAGACGCATGTTCCAGACTGTAATGGTGGCACAGGCACATGCTGAATGGCAGAACAGAGAAGGGCAGAGGATGCAGAGGGCTGCTATCCATACTCTAAATGACAACATCCAGGCACTGGCAAATGCTCAACAGCAGATTGCTGATGTTCTGGACAGGCAATTGGGTGACATGGTTGGAATCCTTGACCATGGCATGGCAATCCACGAGAGTGAGCTGTCTGTGCTGGAACATCTGGTAGGAGTGAGGCGTAGGCCACGTGGATGTAGGCCAGCTACACCACCTAGTGCAGGTCAACGTGAGCGTGCCACCTCACATGCCCACTCCCATAGTGCCGGTAGCAGTAGCTGGTGCTGCGCTGTCCACACCAGGACACAGCAGGGCACGTGGACGTGGCCCTGGATGTTCCCAGCGGGGACACGGTTCCAGTGGACATGTGTCGTCAGACAGTAGTCAATCTGTACCTCCGCCTGGTAGTGCCCGTGCAACCCCTGGCAGGCACAGGTCACGTGGCCATGGCCGGACACAGTGAGCTGTACATCCTGGTCTGTACAATCTGGAGTTGTCAATAATACCCCTGTGTAGGCCTCACAAAAGGAAGAACTGTGTGCACACATACATGCACACGGCAAAAACACCTGTAGGGCACCACAACACCCACATGCATAATGAATACACATGTCCATTCAGATCACCGGCCCTTACCCACACACATGATGTCATCCATTGGTGTAGCCTATGCCCCTGGCAAACATTATCACCATGTGCATATGATGAAGCCTGTGCCACATCCCTGTCATCCAAACTCAAAATCGGTGCAGGGACATGCTCAAATGGTCTGATGCACAGGGTGAACAGAATAGTGAGAGAAGTGTATATTACATTAGTTGTGTACTGTTGACACGCACCAGACATACCATGTAGTACAGGTTTATCATGCATTGTTATATGTTCACAGTATGTGTCTTGGTAACAACAGTAACAGCATGTTGGTAATCATTCCCTGCTTCCCTCCTTATGGTCTAATAGCATGTGCCATTACGTTACAGTGTTTGCAGTTGGAGTGCATTGTTGTATGTTCACAGTATGTGTCTTGATAACAACAGTAACAGCATGTTGGTAATGATGCCCTGGTTCCCTCCTTATGGTCTACTTGCATGTGCCAACAAGTAGCAGTGTTTGCAGTTTCCCATGTGTAAATGTGGAGTACTCACAGGCATGTATGGCAATATCAGCATGCTATACGTAGCCTCAGTCTGACTGTTGGAAAGGCTAACATACCACAGATGTCCACACATCTACTGATCCAGAAGCATGTGGGCTGTTTAACAGGCTACAGTGGCTAGAGACGTGACATCTATACCAGGTCACATCACAGGTATGTTGACATGGTGCGGGGGGTGTACACAGCGGTCAGGCCGATGATAACGTTAGAGGCCACTTTATAGCATGAGGCCTCACTGTGTAGCAGTAATACTCTGTCACATTACAGGAACATGCCCACACTCATGGGGTCAACAACACTATAATGCACACTCCATAGTGTTGAGGTGAGGACCCCTGCCTATGTGGTAATCACCTTCACAGTACTGTGCACCCACACAACGCGACACAGAGAATGAACATGTACAGGTAGCCAGTAAGGCTGAGACAGATGGCATCAACAGGGTAGTAGACTGCATCACCATAAGGGGTTAGGGATCCTGTCTGTTCTGTATGGTAGCATACACCCTCACTCCATGCACCAGACAGCCATACATACACACACACACACACACACACACACACACACACACACACACACACACACACACACACACACACACACACACTGTGGAGTCCACAAATGTCATTCATATATGGATAGCTGACATGTGTGTGATACACACACCACCCCTGCCTACGTCATGCTTTCCACACTGCAGTATGTACAGATCTCTACAACAGTGTACAGGGGTGTGTAATAATTGGGATGTATTCCCCACCATATGTGGCATATATGGTCACACAAGCAAACACACATGGCAGTACTGTGAATGATACACCTGCTATATGATGATACATCTGACAGACATGCAGCAGTATTGGCCGCATTATGTGTACCAACGCTACCTCCGGCAATTGTGCTGCTATATGCACACAGGAGGATGTAAGTGTTACAGGTGTCAAGTGACTTACAGTCAGTAACACCTGACCGATGTGTAGGTTTTATGCCTTCACCGTCAAGTAACAGTAACATAGCATACTGCTTGCACATGTAATGGTAGGATGGCGTGTGACACACCTGTGAGCTGTCCCCGGCAAACATCCATCTGCAAAGGTGGATCACCACTTTATGTACACACATCCATCCATACCTGATGTACATCCTACCGTACTGTCAGTATTTCACCATATACAGGTGTCAATGTTGGGGCTGCATTGCAACTGCATGTTGTAGTTAGGCACAGATGAATTACATACATCAGCTACTGCACATGCATAGTAGCTGCATGCACACCACTACATGTACATGTGTGTTGGTCCTACATGCCTGTCATGTAGCCATGTTTGTATGCATTGCAATTGGTGGACATGTGTGATGACATACATAACACATGGACTGTTGTATGATATGATGGGTGTCATGGGTAACTAGTACAGAGGGAATGTGTCCTCGGTCAACATTGCTACCTCATGTACTGTTAGCATTCAACAGTCATGGACCTACCTTCCATTTGCATGCGTGTGATTGCTGTAGCCACTTGTCTGCATGGAGGACAGCAAAAGCTATGCTATGTACATATGTGTTGTGTGTGTGTGTGTGTGTGTGTGTGTGTGTGTGTGTGTGTGTGTGTGTGGTCCATGCACATATCCACTGCGATTACATGTATGTCATATCCAAACATGTGTGTTCTTTGGTGTACAGTGACAGTCATCTGTCACAGCTGTGTAAGACCCAGGGCCCCTGTTATGTGTAGAGCCAACCTGGTTATGTACAGTGGTATTATTGCATTGCATAACACATGATGGAACCCTGTCAGTACATGTGTAGTCTGCACAGTTGCTGTAGACCTATGTACAGTCCACTGGTCATGAGTCACACAGTGTTGTGGTAATGTATGGCTGTGTGTTGCTGGTCCAACGACATGGTGATGTCTGAGGGCTACATAGTAGAATGCGGTGTTTACCTCTGTGATCTGCACCTGAGACATCTGTGATGGCTCTTGAGTGTGTACTGGTCAGTACATGTGAGTGGCCTTCATGTACGTGGGGACAGTAACACCATACTGTGCCCTTCCATGTTTAGAATCTGTGTGCATGCAAGACAGCCCTTTGCTACTGCTAAGTGTGTGAGCATACCCAGTACGCTGTTGTGTAGATGGACACACAATACATTCCAAATTGTGCCCTTCCATGTTTAGAATCTGTGTGCATGCAAGACAGCCCTTTGCTACTGCTAAGTGTGTGAGCATACCCAGTACGCTGTTGTGTAGATGGACACACAATACATTCCAAATTGTGCCCTTCCATGTTTAGAATCTGTGTGCATGCAAGACAGCCCTTTGCAACTGCTAAGTGTGTGAGCATGCCCAGTATGCCATTGTGTAGATTGACACACACTACATTCCAAATGGACGTGTGATACTGTGTGAGCATGCCCAGTGACACCTTGTGTCGGTGATGTGCCTCTGTGTATGGGCATGGCCATTGAGATCCTGTATAGCAATGGTGGTCATCCAGGCAACAGATGTCCATTTTCCATGTCAGGATGGATGCCTACATTATACACACTGGTTGACTGTCTTGAAGGGTGTACTGTCTGTGGCGTGTCTCGTATCTATGTAGTGTTGTAATAGTGCTCCGTAGATAGGCAGTTGTCCCACTCACACCACTGCCGTGTGTTTGTCTACGTCTACCTTGGGACAGTAATATGCTTTTAGACTGCTCACTCTCTATACATTCCCTATCGGCGTTTTTGCCTTTGCGGATGATGTCATCCACCTAGAAGTATACCTCTGAGAGTGCTGTGTTCCAGTAATCTCGGTAGCGCATTCTGTAACTGCGTAATGCTGTAGTGTGATAAGGTAGTTAGGTGTATGTTTGACTCCCAGCCCTGCCAAATGTGTGCATGTGTGTGTTTCCAGCTGCCTGGGGACAGAGTAATGCTTTTAGATGGCTCGCTCCACATACATTCCCTATCGGCGTCTTTGCCTTTGTGGATGATGTCATCCACCTAGAAGTATGCCTCTGGGAGTGCTGTGTTCCAGTAATCTCGGAAGCGCGTTCTGTAACTGCGTAATGCTGTAGTGTGATAAGGTAGTTAGGTATATGTTCGACTCCCAGCCCTGCCAAGTGTGTGTGTGTGTGTGTGTGTGTGTGTGTGTGTGTGTGTGTGTGTGTGTGTGTGTGTGTGTGTTTCCAGCTGCCTGGGGACAGAGTAATGCTTTTAGATGGCTCACTCCACATACATTCCCTATCGGCGTCTTTGCCTTTGCGGATGATGTCATCCACCTAGAAGTATGCCTCTGGGAGTGCTGTGTTCTAGTAATCTCAGTAGCACATTCTGTAACTGCGTAATGCTGTAGTGTGATAAGGGAGTTAGGTGTATGTTCGACTCCCAGCCCTGCCAAGTGTGTGTGTGTGTTTCCAGCTGCCAGGGGACAGAGTAATGCTTTTAGACGGCTCACTCCTCATACATTCCCTATCGGCGTCTTTGCCTTTGCAGATGATGTCATCCACCTAGATGTATGCCTGTGGGAGTGCGGTGATGCCGGAACTCGGTAGCGCATTCTGTTTCTGCATAATGCTGTAGTGTGGTAGACTAGACAGGTAGGTGCTCGATTCCAAGGCATGACAGGTGTGTGTGTTTGGCAGTTATACCGTATGTGTTAGTATCTGTGGGTGGCTAGCTGTGGGATGTGTTCAGTGTGTTTTGTTGCTGACCTATATAGTGTCCACAGCCCGCATATTCTGCTAAGACACTGGGTTGTCAACACATACATTTGCCAATAGGTCTGGTGAGTAACTGTCAGCAGCCCTACTCTTACCCTTGATATGGTCTGACCCGTGTGATGCAACATAACACACGTGCCTTGATAGTAACAACACTACATGATGCAGGTGGCACATGTAGTTTCCTTTTCATTCCTGTCTAATGCATTGCTGTCATGTTGTCCGCTGTTGTGATATAAATGCCATATCTACATATGTGTGTACATGTATATGTGTGTATGTATGTATATATATATATATATATATATATATATATATATATATATATATATATATATATATATATATATATATATATATATATATATATATATATATATATACAAATAATATATATGATATATGTAGATGTAGAGGTGGACATAGATGTGAACATATATGTCTGGGGACATCAGCACTATTGAATATTTGTGCCGGATGATCTGTACGTGATAACCTGGGATCTATGTATATCTGCCATGGCGTGGTGGTAATGCACATCGTCTGTAGTGTGCAGGGCCATGGGTTGTAGTCATGTAGACACCGGTTATTTTGTTGCTGGGAAGACCATGGGACATCGAATATGGTGATAGTAAGGCACCTGTTGCCAGTTGTGTATGGATCTGAGCGACACTGAGCAGTGGTTATTAATTTGGAGGTTCGGTATGGGTCATATAATGATTCATTAGAAGACTATACTATGCAGATGAGGTTGACTATAGTGTATCACATTTATCACCAGGGTGTGCTGCTGGTCCCTGGAGTGTATGTGTGTAGTCAGCCTAGTGCAGGTCTCGAATATAGTTGACAGCATGGGAGGGGGGGGTCAGGCATACTGTACGTACATTGCAGAACTGTGCCTCGGGAGTGCTCCTGCCTTAGCACACCTGAGCTAGGGGTGTGTCTATACCTGCCTGGTGACATTGGAAGGGATGACAGCAGTGGTGGGGTAGTCAGGGTGTACAGGCTGCACAAACAGGTGTTGATCAGCACAATCAGCAGATGACATGGCCAGCCCGCACATGAACAGTACGTTAATGCGAGCAAGCAGCATACACACAGGTTTCGTCCGCACTCTACACCACCGGTGTATACCTGCAGGGACATTTCATGACACAGTCCAACCAAATGACACGGGCTGCAGCAGGCAACATATACCAACATGTGCAGGAGGCTGGGGCAGTGAGGATGTGTATGCTGCTGAACAACCCTTACCGGGGTGACATAAGACTTTATAGACCGAGGGTGACTTACCAGGGGCTACATGAGCTGGGGATGTTGGAGCACTATGGGGTGGACAGAAACCTCCTACAGCAGCTTGTTGACCTGTGCCTGACACACCTGACACATCAAACAGGCCAAGGGAAATGCATCACAGTGGATACCATGGGATGTGTTGGCCTAGGTGTACTAGCCACAGGTACCTCACACAGCACAACTGGGGATATCATGGGTATCTCACAGGCATCTGCATCCAGAGTATTGCACCAGTTCACAGATGCCATGTCAACACATGCTAGTGAGCACGTACATGTCCTCAACACACGTGATTAGTGGACTAGCAATATGCATCTGTTCAACCACATGGATGACTACCATGGGGTACTGGGTGTTATAGCCTGCACACGTAGCAGCACCCGGGGAGTGGGGTAGGGCCTACAGTCACTGCAGGGGCATACCCTCCAACAGCTAGGCCATATGCGATGGCCAGGGCATGAGATTGAATGTGTGTGCTGTCTGCCCTGGAAGCTATGATGTGTCCGATATATGGCTTCTGACACAGCTGTAGCACACCATTGCCTATATGGACATCCCCTACAGTCTCCTAGTGGGGGATGCTGGGTAAACACTGGTGTAGTGGCTGATGAAACCCATCAGCAATGCACACACACCTGAACACTCACACCATACTGAGGTGGATGCACAGGCAAGACATATACTTGTGCATGTGTTTGGGATGCTCGGTTCACAGTTCTGGTATACAGACACATCCGTTGGAGCTCTGCAGTATTCACAAGCTACATGCATACAAGTTGTTATGGTATTTGCTATGCTACACGATGTTATCCTGCAGTAACAGTTGCCGCAGGAACAGCATGGGGCAGGGCCACACAACCCAACATCACTGCCAAGGCCTGTACAGGCAAAGTGTGCCTGTGCACAGTATGACCTGCCCTTGGCAAAGAGGTAACACAAGGCATATGCACTGACACAGTAGGTACCCATGGATTTCCCCTCTCTGACCCGCACACAGTACAATGGATGCCAAACATGACAGTACCTGTGCTCAGCCATGTATAAGAGGTGCACTGTGTGCATCCAACATAGGCAGCACTCCAGCACTGTCCTCAAGTCCAGAATACACCCAAGGTATGTCTATTGACCTAACAAGTGGCAGTTGTATTAGAATGTGTAGTTACCCATTGCTATGGTATGTATGTGAGCATACAAGTGACTGTGGTGGCCAAATGTTAGGGCAGCAGACAGTATACATCCATAGTGGCACCATGACCTCTGTAGCACATACAGGGGTCACAATGGTAGCCTGTAGTACACAGGGTGTCCAAACCCACTGCAGATTATGGGCTGACCATCATGTGTGTCCGTACAGCCCACACATGTTCCATGCAGCTGGACAGATGTGGACCAATACAGACAAATGATATACAATGGCCTATGGATATGCCCAATGAATGACCCCAACCCCCTAAGACACACACAGATGACAGCAGGCCAGGCAGTTTGATGTAGGTTGTGTAAGCTAGGACGTCCAACACCACTGTGCTGGTAATTAAAGCTGGGAACTGACATACCCTGGTATCCCTCCAACCAGCAATTTAGGTAGGTCCACACGCTGACATGGAATACCCAGCATACCAGTACAGTAGCGGCAGATGTGTACAACTGTTGGCTGTGCCCCCGTCACACCTACACATGTGAGAGTCATGAGCACCACCCACGGTGCTGTGTAGGACTGTGGTTGTGGTTGCATGTCCCCCCACGCTATGCAGACATGTAGCAACTGTCAATGCTACATGACCATTAGCTACCCTGCAGACACAGCATGACACCTGTCTGTGTAGAATGGAGGGGTCAGCAACACAGTACGATCTGGACATGTGACACATGCAATACAGTTGACCATACTTTGCATGCTCACACACATGATGGTTTGACAGTATTGTCAGTTGACAACATGCGTAACAGTCATACTGGGCATGCTCACACACTGAAAGACAGGATGGCCAGGCATGCATACACCAGTGGTCCGGACATATCTGCCAGTACATTGCTATACTGTTGGATGTCTGCACTGTATGGTGTGTGTGTGGTCTATTGTCTGTACATATGCCATGGTCTATTGTTAATTCACATGAGCTATGTGCGCAGGGTACTTCTACCATCATGTGTATGGGGCGGTTCTTTGTTTGCGGACAGGCCAACACCTTAGGATACAGACCAGGTAAGGCACAGTTCAGCAGGTGGGAGCTGTTGTGCGTGGGTTTGCACAGTGTTAAGCACTGCTGACCTCTGGTCACAGCACCTTATACACATTTAGACTCAACATTTCTTTGACAGTGCACTACTGGCATACTGGTAGACAAAAACGCTTACAGTCGCTCGCTCTCCAACATTTCAGCTTACATTAGTCACTCACGCTGGGTGTGTGTGATCCCTTGTGATGTGTATTACTTCGGACTACATGACTACAGTATCGGGTATGTGTAACCATTTTGCGACGGCAGGCGTTCGACTGTACGGACTCGGTGGCCTGTCCAGTGACGTAATCATATTATATGCGTGTTCCTCATACGATCTGCTCCCATCTGCCTGATACATGGGAACCGATATTCTGCAATGCTGATATGTGACTTGAGTTTGTTAACGCAGCTGTCTGCTGAGTCATGCTACCGCATACCTACTGCACGGTGACCACCTTTCAGATTGCACAACAGGAGACTGTAGGAGTGACACCTTTCCCACTTTGAATGGGACAGTCCCTCATCACACATCTCATGTAACAATACCAGAACTCTCCACCAATTGGGGACACATTTCTGCAGAATCAGGGACAGGTCAAGAAAAATCAGGGACACTTTTACAAAAGTAGTGCTATTAACTTGAAACATTGACATAATCAGAGCATATGACTTAATACACATATTCTGAAGTAACAGTTGTTTATAACTCTTACTTATTGTCACTAGTCAGTAAGTGTAATTCACCACCTTTCCTTCAACAGCCACTAATTTAAGGAGGGATTAAGAAGGACAGAGTTAGACTTTCAGTCAAACTCAGGGACGTACCTGACATTCAGGGACAGTTGAGTGGTATGGACAATACTCTAGCCATTGCAACTGTCCTGATTAGGGGACATTCTCATGTTGTAGGTGTCTGTACTGGTTGCTTGTTACAGGTTTTGTATACCTGACACATTGATATGTCATATGTAGTAGCATAAGCAACTATACTGCTGCTAGACTACGCTTTGATTTGTTCCGATATGTATATTTCTGTACTATGCATGGCTGTAGGTATGTTCTGCCCTGGTACATCTGACAGTTCTACAGAGCAGGTTCCACTTTGGCCATTCAGAATGGTGGCAGCCCTATAGACCCTATATGTAGAGCTATCACATGTGTCAAGGCAACACATACCCACAGCCAGTAGTAAACGGACGACCTCCACAGTTTGCATACATTAAGGTTATTCATGTAGCATTATAATTGATAATACTGTTTCCTATTAAATGTAGCTGTTACTGATACAACAAATTGATGTCTGACACCACTACACACACTATTATAGCCTCCATTCCTGAACTCACAGGCCATGTGCCATAACTGTCATTTTGCAGGACACAACTGCCCAGATGGGTGTGTCCCTCGCAGGCGTACGGGTGTTGAACCTCTTCTAAATGCTATCATCTACCTGAGGTGGTCAGTAAATTATGCACTTTCCATCAGTAGCAGAACTCACATACCAATGGGTGTGAATGAACACTGTATCAGGAACAATGCATAACACCCTGTGGGACACATTTAGATGATTGGTTCTATTAACCAGACACATTCACAGTCACAGAGCATATGTATTCATTCATGTTTGTCGAGTTACATGCTTCTTATGACTCATACATGTTGTCATCTGTCATTACCTGTATTCCGCCACCTGTTCACCTAATATCACTAGTTCTGGCAGTGTTTAGTTGGACTTTGTTACATTCTGATACATAACTATGGACGTCCATGCTAATTGGGTACATGGCACTGATTAGGTCTCTATGTATTCCCCCGATGGTTTACAGACTATCCGGTAGATATGCTCTTCGGGTTTAGGAGGTGTAGGTGTATGCTATGCCCACATAGGGATATTAATGACTTCTACTGGGTGGGCCTACTACATCTCTGCCAACCAGCACCTGCACACTTAAGCCCATTAATGCATACCCATGGTCCACCTACCTGACACCCCTCTACAGCAGTCGTGACAAATACTGCGAGCGCAGCTGGGGTATGAGCACACTCCTACACATTGCCCACTCTCCCCGTCTCGGGACACATGTACGTTTTGTCAACCCATGTATTATCACACTTGCACAACCTACTGTTCCATGTACACCTACATCCTGCTCGTAATAATGTCAGCAGATTCACACGTACCCTGAATTTTTGGGGTCCCGCAAGGGACACCGTTAGTGGAGACCTTGCAGAACTCTCCACTGGTCCTTTCCTACCGGTGTTTTGGACAGCGGCAGTGTATTGATCTGTATTGCCTGTCTGTATGTCTGTCCGGCCTAGCTGGGCGATGTGGGGGTTACAACGTTTATTTATTTGACCTCCCAGTCACACATGCCCAGGCTGTAAATGTTAGTTACCCCTAATTGCAGTGAAGTAACCTATTTATGTACATGTGTATATCTACACTGACATATATATTTTGATTTGTGTGTATGTGTATATATCACTACCTGTTGTTTGTGTATATATATATATATATATCTATCTATATATATCTGTAGTATATCCTTGTGTGTGTGTGTGTGTGTATATATATATATATATATATATATATATATATATATATATATATATATATATATATATCCGTATGAATAAGTATGTGTATGTAAATTAATATAGATATATGTATATATACGTTTTTATCTATATATACATCTGTGTGTCCGTTAACCTATACATTTCCCGGACATGGACACTTACACATGCGTATTGGTTTTATCTCTGCTTCAACACCATACTATTACCTTAGTCATTCTGACACCGACACTTCACTCTGGTGAACTTGTGCTCAGTATATTGCACGTTATGCAGCAGACAGATGTCGCACGTTTTTCATGTCTGGGGTGCCGCTGCTAACTGGGATGTGATCCAGTGTCATTCGACCTGTTACTCGTATGCGCAGCCTATTATTCCTGCTACTGTGTTTGTTTCTGTGCACATTCATATTACTACTGTTGATAGGATGTGTGTTTGTGTTACTGTGACTGTACATCAACATATTGTTGTCTTCATGTAGTTGTGTCTTTCTGCTTTTCCCGGTTTGGGGTTGTCACAGCAGTACTCCGTTCTGCTCATGGGTGGTGTATAGGTTTTACGTGCCGGCTGCCAGACCTGACGCACAACATCCGACAACGATACGCCCATTCATGCATGTCTCCACGCAAACGACGCTCTATCTGGGAATCGCACCTATGTACTAGATGACCTCCACGGGCCGCTCCATTGCACCCGGCGCAACATACCCTAGCACTCCTGTGTCCATAATCGCATATCCATAGTTTTTCCTGCACACCCGTGTTGAGTTTCCACGCATAACAGCCATTAAACACCTGATATCGCAGCCATGACACACCTTTACACATTGCCCTCTCATGAGCATTGGGGCCCTACACACATTTTGTACCACCTCGTGTATTCACAGGCTCACCATCCATTCATATTTGCACATACGTGCCTTTCCTGGTGTTATGGATTACAAACGATTTGCGGGTTAAAAGTGTAGGTGGTCGCAACATGTACTACATTCTGTCTGTTTACAATGTTGACGTAGCACTTCAACAATGTTCTGGCCACTGGTACAGTCCTGCCTCTGGTGTGAAGAGCGGTGCTCTACTCACACTTGTGCAGCTTTATGTGACATACGCTGCGAGCACTTCATAATTCCTTACTTGCTCTGGATTCCCTTCACAACCCTTATGTTTGCTTTCATCTTTCGGCATTCCTTACATATATATATATATATATATATATATATATATATATATGTGTGTGTGTGTGTGTGTGTGTGTATATATATATATATATATATATATATGGTATATATATATGTGTGTGTGTATATATATATATATATATATATATATATATATATATATATATATATATATATGTATATGTATAATATGTATAAGATGGTGCAGTAGAGCCAAATGCATATTAATGAAGTCGCGCTGCCGCCACAGCCACGTGCATAGGAAAGGAGCGCGAGTGCATAGGGAGTGTTGATGTGCCTCACAGAGGCGTGGAAATGCCAGCTGTCAACGTGCAACCTAAAATGCTTGCATATAACAACTTGCAAGATAGTAATCACATCTGTCAGTGTCTGTGGATACTGAAACATATGCAAAGCATGCAAGATAGTTCCTGCAAACACAAAATGAAGAAGTAAACACAAATGCACGGTAGGGAATAACGGGTCCCTATCCTGCGAACAAATGACATGGAAAACCATGTGCCCGTAGTCCAACGCAGTGTAGATAGCTATACCAAGTGGAAGTGAAACGCATCATATGTTAGCGCGCCGCCAATAGGTATGTCCAGCCCAATGGTTAGGGTCACCAGCTGACTCATATTGTGAGGGAGGGTACACAGCTGGGCAGATGTGTCCATAACAAAATAAATGATAAATATACATATCTAGCGACCATATGACCGAATCATATCCCACAAGGCATGTAATAGTCACATACAAAAGGTATATCCGTATTTCACATACCAAATGTGACAGGAAATAGAATAAGCATGTAAATGAAACAGAAGGAGCATATAAACTGCTACAACAATAAGGCAACATGTAGGCTGAAAGGAACAGTATTATCCGTACTGTTGACTGTGGGTACGTGTTGTCCAGTACATTCGGATATGTGTCCGGAATATATCCTATCCTGGACATAGGAAAAGGTGGCATCCTACCAATGATTAGAACAGTCTGCCAAAATCCGCACATCAGTGGTACAAGCCGAACTTGTCAGGATGTGTCACAGTTGAACGGGTATAACCCGGGTATACCAACCATGTAATGAAAGTTAAGTATGGGCGTGTACCTATGTGTGTGAGGTATAGCATGTGGAAAGCAAACATGGCAGGGTAGTCCACACAACCAAACAGGTACCTGACATATGTATGGTATGCAATATGTTACTCTGACTGTGTCATGGGCCAACAACCAAAGCAGTGATGGGTGGAGTGTCAGGAATATGTGTGTGGGGGGGTTGGGTAATGGTAAAATCCTCCAAGGCAATACTGTGTCGTATGCAGAATAGGTGAACCGGAGGTGTATGAGGGAGCAGTGGGTGAAGCAGAAAGAAACACAAAAACATGTATAAACATCTGCAATACAAACAGACAGGCCATACTGTAGAACACAATCCCACAAACATATGAATATTAAATGTGCGATACAAATGTATAGACATGTCACCGGCACATACCCACAGATTGGTCCTCATGGAACTGGCCATATCAAATGCAACACACCTGGATGCATAATGGTCTACCCAGCATCCCCTCCACAGCACACACCCTGCTCCCATACCTGAACGTCCACCAAATCCAGCCATACTTGGCCTACTGGTTTGGTGCAGCCACATCTACACATAGTGACCACTACGCATATGTAGTAGGTAGTGTCATCCTAGGCTATTTTCCAACACTAGTTCTAAGAAATGTACCAATAGGTCAATCTTGACCAAGCTATGGTCACTGTGTGTCTTCAAGTAATCAGATATATATACAAGGCCAACATTGTTGGGAATAACAGTAAATAGTGATTGTATGTCAAGTGTAACAAGGACACAATCTCCTATCGAATTACTTTGTTCAATACATTCTTAAAGGTCCAACAAAAACTGTTTCTTAGAACTAGTGTTGGAAAATAACATTTTTGTCTTTGATGAAACGATCTACAGACAAGTGGATGGTGTAGCAATGGGGACACCATGTGCGAATAGTTATGCCAACATGTTTTTAGCTCACTGGGAGGAGCAAGTCCTGTTTGATCTTGAAATTTTCAAACAGCATGTAATGTTTTTCAGACGTTTTGTGGACGACGTCTTCATTCTGTGGAAAGGTTCAATAGATGAACTGCAGTCATTGCTAGAGGCAATGAATGAGTTGACCAGTTATCTTACATTTACTATGAATCACTCATTATACAGCATTGAGTTCTTAGATCTATATATAGAAAAGCTCCCCAATGGCCTTATCAATACTGGCGTATTTAGAAAATCATGCTATTGTAATTCCTTATTAATGAGATCTAGTATGCACCCAGCTTTTGTGTTTAGGAACATTATTAAAGGCCAGGCCATCAGAGTCTCCAGACTAAATCCAACTCAAGCAGGTTTCCTATCAGAGTTAGACAACTTGAAGGGAAGGTTGACAGATAGAGGCTATAGCACTGAAGAGGTCAGTAAGAACTTAGAAAATATACAAGATTTAAGACAGACTATAGCTACACCTTACTTTGGACCCATGGAGCAAGTAGGTGTTATTGATAGGGGTACATTTACCCCACGTATCGTGAAATTTACTACTACGTTCACATCTGACCATAATGAGATCAGAGATATCATTAACACATTTTGGACCGTTCTACAGATAGACGATGATCTCAGAAAGATTGTTGGGGATACTCCGAGGTTCCAATATAGAAATAAGAGTAACCTTAAACAGATGTTATGCTATCCGAGACACACTAGATGAGACGAGGTGGCAGGGAATACTATGCCATGTGGGCATTGCAACTTTTGCTCTTATATTGATACAGCCACTGAGTTTACACATCCTGATTCACACAAAGTGTTTAGAACTAATACAACTGCAGACTGCATGACGTGTAATGTGGTATATCTTGGGGTTTGTCAAGCCTGCTCTAGTTTCTATGTGGGCAAAACAAACCGTAAGCTCAGAGACAGAATGAGGGAACATATATACCACATCAGGAAGGGTTCTAGCCATAATGCTTTGGCTAAACATGTGAGTCTTTATGACAACACACACACATTCTTATTCAGGGTTTTAGAGGTTGTAACACCGAACAAAAGAGGAGGTGACATTAGTAGTCAAACTGAAAGTAAAGAAAGTGACTGGATTGTCTGATTAAAAGCTGATAGTGGATTAGGTCTGAATGAGAGAGCCTCCATTAAACCCAGATTGAGGAGACGCAGGAATATAAAATGATCATATCCACACATTCTTGCTGCACTTAAGTGTATATGTTCTGACTGAATAATCAAGTAACTTACAAATGTTTTCAGTATTTAGACGTAAGTAAGATTTTTTCTGCAGCCCATGACATGACATTTTAGCATCCTCAACTTTTTACATTTTTTTATCCATTTGTCTTTTTATACATATGTGTATTATACTATTTATTAATTTTTCATTCATCTTTGAATGTTAGATATAAGTACTTACACTCATATACCTATATTTTTAGTATTGTCAAGTATATGAGATTTTTAACATTTCCCTTTTAATTATGTTAATTGTGTTAATTGTTTCTCTTGTTACACCCATATATATACTGGGGAATTTTAACTTGTGTACCATTCAATAGATCTGAAGAAGCTCTTAGCAGCGAAAGCGCTTATCTGATGGAATAAAGATTTTAAGTCACCAGTGGTTGTGGTTCACTTGCTTGGACATTACTGGATTACTACTTTTGTTTGGGATTTGAATACTCTGTTACAACACAGTTTTTGGTTTTTGTACCAAAGAGATCAGCGTCGCTCCTTTCTACACCTGTTGGATTTTTATATTTGCTTTTTGAATAGGAGCGTTTACCTGGCAGGAGGCTGTACCTTTTTTATTTCTTCTTACATCATATTCACATCCACCTGCAGGAGCGGATCTATCTATAATTTTATATTTGGAACTATCTTACTTTGCACTGGTTGTTTATTATCTACAGGGATTACAGTGTAATCATGGCCAGTATCGAGCTTGATTATGTTCCATGAGGTGAAAACCAGTGGAATGAAGCCTTACTGCGTAGATTTAAGCAGTACCTTGATGGTACTGCTGCTTCCTGTTGGCAATTGGAAGGTTTGGCGCCGAAAGATGATGTCACCACTCAGTCAGTGGACATGGAGAAGCTACATAAGCTTCTAGACGATGTCGAGAAGAATTTCTTTAAATTAAAGAGACTACAAGTGCAGCGGATGCACCTACAGTACTGTCTGGACATGAAGATTGTTCCACGAGGCTTACAAATCTTTAACATGCCTAGCCAGGGTCGCGACTACCCTGACTTGCTGACAGCTTGGCAGAAACTGAATTTAGATGCTAGTCGCAAGTATCTGGAACTTCTTATAACTTATTTTGGACCTGAGGAAGCTGCACTTACTGAAAACATTAATAGTAAGCAGAATTAAATTTTTAGTGTGTTTGAACATGACATAGTGCAATCACTCTTTGAAAATTTACTTGATAGCGTTCTTGCATTGGAACGCAAGTTATTTCAGCAGAAATGGCACAAGATAATCAGAGACTTGAACGATTTTAAATTAGGCCATGTCTTCACATGGCCTAGGAATAATTATAACAATACTAGTAATACTGTAAATTCTAATAATGTTATTAATGTTGATATTAATTTCAATAGGAATTACAAGCATTTTGATAATGTGAGCACTGTTATCAATGAAGACAATGCTAATAGTATTAAACTGAATGTAATGGCACTAATAAGACGTATGATAGAGTATGTCTGAACTCAGTAGATACT
>NC_056725.1:1822771899-1822781899 GCF_019279795.1 Protopterus annectens
CAAGAACTGACTGGCAAATGCTAACATTTCAAAGGAATCATGTCATGGAAATTCATTCCATCAAAACTAGTAGTAGATGTGTAAATGCCCTCTTCCCCAGTGTATAGCTGTACAGCGATACTGGAGTTGGTGTATATATAGTTGGCTGTCGATGTCGTGGACACAGCCACCCTCATTGAGGTTATTGTGTGTATCCCCATGCTTAGTCTGCTGTAATACTATACCGTGTATGTTAACAGGTTAAGTAGTTGCCACTCACACTATGTGTGGGTCTACACCACCCCACACCCTCCAAAGTGTAGGACTGTGCCACCCACACCAGCACACCTATGTTTACCAATTCTGGGATTGCACTACATTTGGGTAGGGGACATATACCCTGCCAGTACCATTGTCGATGACATTAAAGTAACAAACTGATTATTTGCTGATGTGATGTTTTGCCTATTATGTCTTGGTGAAATTACATAGGCTAAAATGGGTTCACTGCAAAATTAAGTAAATCCATCTGTACAGTATTCTCTGTGAATTGCATCAACACTAAAGCCTCTGTGTGTGTGTGTGTGTGTGTGTGTGTGTGTGTGTGTGTGTGTGTGTGTGTTATACAAAAACATGTAGTGTGTGCCACCTATTACACTTACCTTTGCCCACTGTAGAAGGGCTGCTGACATCAGCCACCATGTACTCACCTGTATACACCCCTGAGACCTATCAGCCATATGGTACATGCAGTAACTCTTATACAGACCTGTTACTTATGTTCAGCTGTACCCAGGATATCACAATGTGTCACCACAGTGCCATACCCCTTGTAGGAAACAACAGCAGACCAACATCCTGCTGACAAATAGACACCTACAACACAAACTGACTACATTATGGAGACCACTATCAGTCAGTGTTAATAACAGTTATAATGCATCATGGCTGGACAGCTACACATCCTGACATGTAAGCATTAAACTTTCCTGCTGAAAACATGTTACACAGCATTACATTGCTACACCTTAGTACATTCACCCTGTGCATCAGAACCATATTAGACTGTCCCTGCATTGATGGTATGGATGACAGGGATGTGGCACAGGTATCATCATATGCACAGGGTGTGTTGTGGGTTTGCCAGAGACCTAGGCTGAGCCATTTGGTTGATATCATGTGTGTGTGTGTGTTAGGGGGTTTTGATATTAATTGGGCTTTGCAGATGTGGTGTGTGTAGGTATGGAGGTGCCTAGCTGTGTTGGTGGTGTGTGTGTGTGTGTGTTTGTGTATGTATGCACACAGTTCAGCCATGTGGCTGTCCTATACAGGACTTTGTTGGAGAGCTGCAGACCTTACATGGCAGGGTGTGCAGTTCACCGTCTCTGGCCATGGACATGAGAACTGTGCCTGCCAGGGGTTCCATGGGCACTACCAGGTACAAGGCCAGATATGCTACTCTCCGCTGATGACAAATGTCCACTGGATCCGGGACGCTGTTGGGACCGACCAGGTCCATGTGCACATAGCCTGCTGTGTTGTGGTGTGGACAGCATCCCCCTGCAGTGCTGGTGCTGGTACTGCCATTATGGGAGTGTCTCTGACTTGTTGCACATCCACGTAGACCTCTACCTGTTGGTGTTGCTGACCTATGTCCATGTGGCTGTCACCCTACTCCCACCATATGCTCTAACACAGACATTGCATGGTCAAAGATTCCCACCATCTCACCCAACCATCTATCCAGGACCTCTGCGAAATAACGGTGGGCACCTACAAGATCACGGATGTTGTCAATAACAGCAGAATGAGTAGCCCTCTGGAGCCTCAGACCCTGTCTGGTATAACATTCCATACGTGCCTGTGCCTCCATGATGGCCCAAAACATGCATCTGGTGACACCTGCTGTGGCACTTCTGCCAGGGGCATGATGGCCAGCAGCCCTCCTACGAGCACCTCTGTACATCTGCCTGTGTGGTACCTCACCAGTCATCTGGCTATGGCTGCTGTGTACAGACACACTTGCCATAGTCCCCACACTGTCATGTCCCATGCCACCACCTGCCAACTGTCCCACATCTTTGGCCACTGATGATGGGTATATATAGGCAATGTGACTGTGTGCAGGGATGGGGTGGATAACAGTGGGATGTCAACTGATGGCATGGCTTCAGCCCCTGACAACCCCACCTGTGCCTGACCATACCTATCATCATTGTCCAAGTCTGTATGGACACAAACATCAGTTTGCCTGCAGGAGGGACCCTGACCCACCTCGCCACCTGTGAAGGGAAAACAGAAATTGTACTTTAAGACCTGTACGTCATTGCTTACCTCTATACACACACACACACACACACACACACACACACACACACACACACACACACACACACACACACACACACACACACACTTACAGGTGAGGTGGCACAAATATATTATACAGACCACTCATTACATGACATATGGCACTCAGCATGCACTGCAGCTATACTCAGTCCCTGTTACCAACATTATACATCTTTGTGGTGCATGAGTTGTGTTAGTAGGTGATGCCCCTTCCCCTGGAACACACTGCACCCATGTACACAGTATTGCTGTGCAACTGTTCAGCACCCTGCCATGTACTGTGCACCATACCTCACAAGTGTACACACCATTGCTGAATGTGTATATGTGTGGCAGTTATGTTTGCTCTGTTGCTCACAGCCTCTATGTGTTTGTCTGACACATACCTGGGTTGATATGAGGACAGATGTCAATAGTGAATGCCTGACATCCGATTTGCAGATTTCATCATCAGCAGTGCATGTATGAGCAATAAAATCCAATAGTACTGACAACTTCCAAAGCTTATTGTGGCTATGAGGAGTGTACACACCCTTATTGACATGCCACCCTCTTCCCTGATATGCCATTGGACCACAATACTGCAAATGTTAACATTACACACACCTGATATCTGACATATGACCTGTGCAATCAAATGCAGTATCAAACAAATGTTTTAGTTGTGCAGATGTTGATTGGGATGCACACAATATGTGGGTTGCATAAGTGTGCACACTCTTAACATGATGGTTTGTTGCAGAACCTATTAAGTGAACTACAGCGGTCACTATTCCTGAAAGGTGTATACTAGCATGGCCCATATTCACTTGCCATTATTTGGTCACTCTGCCCTACAAATGTCCTCCAACTCTGCCAGATTGTAAGGTCAGCTCATGTGCACAGCCCTTGGAGGTCACACAGTGCCTTCACTACTGCTGTGGAGCCAGGGTTATGTCTGGCACAATGCATGACCTTGACTGTGTTCAGATACAGCCATTCTTAGCAAGCTTTTGATGTATGCTTCAGTTTACTGTTGTGTTTCAGGATGACACCCCTCCCCATCCTCAGCCTTTTTGCAGATACTTGACAACTATGGGCCACACGGGGTGTCATTTTGCAGTGCCCCAAATTCAGAACACCATGTCTACTGGCCGAGTTCCTGCTAATGAACAGCAAATCTACAGGTGTACATTGGCACCAGCAAGGTACAGATGGGGATGGTGGGCCTGAGGTAGAATGAGGTGTTGCTTGTGCAGCACGTGTCTTTATTAATACTGTTGGTAGGTGTCAGCCTTGGTGTTGGTACACCATTACACATTGCAACACATGCCTTTGGGAGACTTGATGTTATGCATATGCTACCTGTAGAGAGCCCTGGATGATGTCTCCTGTGGAACAACTCTTCCATTACCCTAACCCACAGGCCACACTTATGCAGAGTACAGGTAACTGTCGACACAGGTACTGCACAGGCAGTATTTGTTAGACATTCCTGCAAGTCCTTCAGTGTTGCTGCATGTGCCTTGGCAGCCTCCATGACTAATTTGCAACATATGTTGTCATCTGTCTTGGATGGGCATCTGTTTATTTTCAACACTAATGGTGTCCCATACTTCATTGTCACATACATGCTTGTCTGCACTGTTTTCCATGGCATATGCAATGGCAAGGTAAGGCTACGTCTCCCACTCCTGAGTGTTAACTTTTGGATATGGGATCCATTCCATGGTTTGTAAGAAGTGTGCAAGCCACGGCTGGCTCTGTTGCAGGTGAGTGGGCAAATGTCATGGACATACTTCTTGGACAGCAGACCATTACTTGGTGTGACACTGAGGACCTGTACTTGATGGAAGGTGCATACTCAAGATGAGCGAATGCTGCAGTGCCTCAAAAGCTAGTTCCACAATATGTTATTTGGAGTGTGTGCACACATATGCTTCCATTGTTTGTTAAGGTATGTATTCCCCATATTTGTTGTCCTAACACAGGATTCCATCTTACACATTCATTGCTCATGTTAAGATCACATTACAGGTTGTAAAAGTTGTGGAATGTGGTATTGTGATATGCCGTTGTGTAGATCTGTAATAGTTGCCATTGTAATACTGGTGTATACACTCACTATTGTAGCCACTGTATAAGGGCAATGTTTCAACATGTACCTACTGTAGGCCATTTATCCCACCATTATGTTCATCTTTGTCCACACACCTTGCACTGATAGGTTGTTAGTTATACTGCCGGACTCCTACGTACCCTTCAGATATGCCACTATAATGACCACTGTGATGCAATGCAGTTAATAGCAACAATAAGTGAACATGTACAGCACGCATTATGGGTAGGTGTGTTAAATGTGTGCATGGCAAATGCTATGGCCATAACATGGCCGGTGTATTGGCAAACCTGAACAAAAGATCTCCATACTCACCAGCTACAGGCTGCTGCCCCAGAGGTATATCAGAGGGACTTACATAGTTGTGTGACAGATGTGATGTCAGTAGCTACACCTGTGGCATTGGTACAGGGTGGAAGCAGCATTTCAGTACATCAATAGTGCAAACCCACAATACTACAGATTATGCACATCTATTCATTACTACACTGCAGTGACTGGCTATGTTATCTGATGTATGCATGAAGATACTTTACAGATGAGGATGGATAAGCAACAGTGGTCTACTAATGTGCCCTGGGGCCTTACTTGCATGCTTCTTGTCCACTGTGTGGGTAACACCCACCTTCACAATGCTATCTTCTGGTTTTTGACTTTACTGGTGGGCGGGTGCCCCAAGGCTGGCGAGGAGCTCCTCCACATGTGTCACTGGGGGCTGGATGGCATGACCCCCCCCCCCACCTGTGGCTAGCTGGTCCCTCCTAAATGCAGCAGCATGCTGACGGGTGTGGCAGATGAGGTCAGTGCAACGATGTCGCACCTGTTCATAACTGCAGTTATGCAGGCCAACACTGTTTATCCTGTGGAGGAGCTCATTCCACAGGGCAGTCCTCTCCTGCAGATCATGGGCTGTATGCCCAAAGAGGGTTCCATGGTGATGCACCATGAAGATGAAGAGGATGTTATTTTCTTGTGGAGTGAACACCAGCCATCACTCTCTTGACATGGTACCTGAAAGACATAAAAAGGTCTGAGGACCTCATACTGCAAGGATATAATAATTGTCAATTGACATCTCCCCCCCCCCCCACCATATATGCATAACTAGTCTGAACACACACATCAATGGGCATGTTTACACCAAAACTACTGTTGGGACATATATCCTATTGTGCAGCAAATATTGAAATGTGCTTCTATTCATGTTCCATGTTGAAACACTATCATTGGTGGCCTGTTGCTAACAATGTGACCTGCATGCCATTGTAATGGCCACTGTGGTTCCATATATGCATGTGTTCTGTTTGCTATGCAACTGTTCCAAATCTGCTGTTTTGGATTACTGGGAATATGTATGCATGCTATTATAACTAATATTGGATTGTGTTGACTATTACTACCTACATATGTTCTAAAACTGCAACACAATAGCACATTCGGGAAGGCTGTTCCCAGCAGAACTACCTCTCCCACCTCATCTGGCCATGGCACCAGGCCACAGCACATCTGGGACCCAACTTGGGACCTCGTCATCTGCTGGTCCTGCACTACCTTCAGATGGAACCACCTCAGGGATCCTGTAACCTGAAGTCAGGTCCAGGGTCTGGTGCATAGGGAGCTCTCCAGGGAATTGTGGGATCTGCTACACCACCTAGAGGCCCTCATGACACACATAGAGGTTCAGCCTGCCCCTCCTGCTCAGTCCCCAACACAGCCACCTTCAGGGCTGTGAAGGTGCAGTGGTGACGGCCCATGGGTGGGGACCTCAGTCCCAGAGTTTCCATTTGGGGGCTCATGGGCTTCAAATTTCCAAACACCCCTCCCTGTAGAAGGTACATGTCATATACAACCCCTGTATACAGTTTTTTTCTGTCATGTCTGTCTTCCGAACCAACCTACCTCCCCATATATACCTACTATCCTTCCCTAACATCCTACTCTCACCTTAACACAAAAAGGACAATCTGTTCCCAACACAAATGTCACACCATACATAACTGTCCATTTCACACCCACTTACAACTGCTTATGGGTGCCTTAATCACTCTGTGTCCAACAGCCCTTGTTCTGGCCAGCAAATACATTATTAGCCCTTGCAAGTGTGTAACCCAGGACTCTGCACACCATAGCCACATCAATTTACCAGTAAGCCATCTAAGCTGCAGATATGTGTGATGTGTTCTCAAACATTTCATGCAGCACAGTCATTCAACAGTAGGGGGAAATGTGTGTGTGTGTGTGTGTGTGTGTGTATATATATATATGTATTACTATTACAAGAACGAAAGTTCACAACTTCAAACTTGTAACAGGAAGCCTCACTTATGCGAAAGTTCACTTTAACGAAAGTGAACTTCTGCAAAAGTGAACTTCACCGAAAGTACCGCAGCACAGTGGAGGACATCAAAAAACAAGCTATGTCCTCCACTATGGTGTGATACTCATGGACCTTAGGGTTAGGGTACAGGTTAGGGTAAGGAGATAGTTAGTAAAGCTATCCCCTTACCCTAACCCATGCCCTAACCCTAAGGTTCGTGACTATTGCACCATAGTGGAGGACATTGCTATGTACTTCACTGTGCTGCAGTCGTCACGGATTTTAGGGTTAGGGCACTGGTCATGGTAAGGGGATAGCCCGTAGGGCTATCCACTTACCATGGCCCATGCCATAACCCTAAGGTCCATGCATACTGCACGGAAATTCAGTACAATGCCCGTTCGTTGTACTGAACTTCACGTAAGTGCACTTTCGATTATTTGCACTTTCGCTGCAGTGTGCATTCCATACACTATTTCAAAGTAGTGAACCTTTGATCTAGTGTATGGAATCCATATATATATATATATATATATATATATATATGTGTGTGTGTGTGTGTGTGTGTGTGTGTGTGTGTGTGTGTGTGTGTGTGTGTGTATATGTATATATGTATATATATATATATATATATATATATATATATATATGTGTGTGTGTGTGTGTGTGTATATATAGATATATATATATATATATATATATATATATATATATATATATATATATATATCTGTATATAGATATACATATATATATATATATGTATATGGAATACCTTCAGACATCAGGTCCACACTCTGAGCCTCCTTCCTCAACTGCTGCACTGTTCTGCCTTGCTACAAAACAGAGCATCACATGTGGACACAGCCTAACATTAGGGGTGATATACAGGGACAGATCATAGATAGGCCTATTACAAACCTATGAAGTTTGTTCATGATACATTTCACATTAGCATGACTGTTCTGAAGGTGGTGGGGTCTGACACATCTATAATGACTTCATTACTTCCACCTTCAGCTATTTGCCAGACTAATATACATATACTAATATACATGTTTGGAGGAACAGAACAAACACTATGATGGCTTACATCTGGTCATTCTGTGCAGATCCGCACAGTTGACAGGTATGGCCAGATGCTATGCCCATAGCGGTTGTTCAGCAGGACATCATTACAGCAAGTCTTGATGGCACATATCAAGCTTTTGAATTCATCTGTCCCACTATTACAGACCAAGTACTACATTCAATTACATGCTGGCATGTTTCACATACCTGTTTTATTAGTATGCTTTTTTTCTGTGTTGCACTTCAGGATGTCTCCCTTTTTTTTTTCTTTTTAGTATTATTTTTGTTTTTTTTACTGGTTTTTTTTGTTTGTTTGTTTTTCTCTCTCTCTCCACTACAGGGATCGAGCTAATTTGAAAAGGTTGCAGCATGGCTTTTGTAGATTATGCTGATGACCAGGTGATGGCCTCTGCACCAAATGGTGTTCCCCACTTGGTAATTGCATGCAGTCAGCTGTGTAGTACTTCCAATAGCCAATGTCATAGCAACCCACTAACATAAATGACTACATCATGTGGGCGTTGTCCCTTTACCTTTCCTGCATAAAAGGCATCCTTCCTGTTTGTAGGCAGCAGTGTTAAAGACAGCAGGTAGCAATACCTCTTACAACAGGACTTGCGGACACAGGCCAAATACATGTTTGTATAAGGTTCCAGACCTACAGACAGCATGAATATTGCTGCTATATGCATTGAATACTGCTGGTTTTACAGGGTTTGTGTGTACATGATAGTTTTGTATGGAATGCAGTTTTATCTGCATAGCTCTCAACTGTGGGTCTATCCACATGATGGCCAGGGATTGGCTGTTATGTTTTGTCTGTTCACCACACAGGTCTTGAGTCTCTCATATCAGTGGCATTGCTCCGTTGATTGCTTTTGGTACTTGGCAACATCCATCTGTGTTTCTGTCTTCATATTCCTGATTAAGGGCATGTTGCAACCAATCCTGTAACACCAGCAACTTCCACACTGTATAACAGCAATATTGCAAATATGGCCCTGTGTTTAAGCCTCTGTCCTCCACATATATACCAGGCTTTGTCCAGATGTCAGGCAGTAAGAGGTTGTTAGGTAATAGCCTATCATTATTTAGTGCTATCATTCCAGTGATGGACTCCCACACAAATTGTGGGGTAGGGTCCATATATATGAGGGCAACAACTGGACAAAACGTGTGTGACCTTGTACAGTTCGGAGGTCAGTGTATGGAAAACACTGTTATATGCCCTTGTAAGACATTTTATGGGGGAGGGGTATTAAATGCTTTTAACCTAGGCTGTTACAACATGGATCCCAACTCCTCCTTTATAGACTACATACAAAAACTAGTCAAATCTAATACAAAGTCTATTCCTGGCACTCACCCCCTTCCCTCCAACCAGTCCACCTTCACCATCAAACATATCCCCACTATTGTTATTAAATCCTGACTCTCAAAACTTAGGCCCAGCTCCCCTTCAGCAGACAACCTGCCCCCTATACCTGAAAATAGCAGCCCCCTCTATAGCCTATCCAGTCTCCATACTTATTAACCAATCTATCCAGAAAAACATAGTCCCACAAATATGGAAAAAAGCATACATTATTCCTTTACACAAAGGTGGCAACTCCATCGACCCCACAAATTTCAGACCTATCGCTATCCTATCTCCTCTCTCAAAAATCTTAGAAAAGTGTATCCACAAACAACTCCTGGCACATATAACTGATGAAAATCTCCTGACCCCAACTCAACATGGCTTCCGTCCACACCATAGTATATCTATACCGCCCTACTCTCCTTCACTAACTCCATCTCTACCTCTCTTAACAACAACAAACTAGTATCATCCCTCTTCCTAGACCTCTCTAAGGCTTTTGACACTGTTTCACATAACCTCTTGCTCTCCAAACATTCTTCCTTTAACCTGTCTTACTCTTCCATTAACTGGTTCTCCTCTTACTTATCTAATAGAACCCAATCTGTCAAGTGGTTATCTGCTACTTCACTTTTCCTTCCCATTCATACCGGAGGTTCAAGGCTCCATCCAGGGCTGCCTACTATTCAACATTTTTACAAATGATCTCTTCCTATCCTATCCTCACTCTAAACTTATTCAATATGCAGATGATTCTACAATTATCTCTACCTCAGACAACCTAACTCACCTACATACACTCACACAAGACACACTCCTGTCT
>NC_056725.1:1822786899-1822804399 GCF_019279795.1 Protopterus annectens
CACATACCTCTCAATCACTTATTGCACACACTCTGGTCAAAGCTTGACAACATGGGGGTGGAAATGGGACATATTTTGAATATTGCTCTCATAAACTTGGAGGGCTGATAGAGTGACAGGATTTGTTTTCATATACATTTTCTGAAGGTTTTGAGGTCTGAAAATCAAATGTATGTCATTATCTGCTGACTACAAATCTGAGATCATCCCACTGATTTGACACAGGGACAGGGGAACAGGCAGAAAATATGAGCCAATTATCTGGACGTTCTGAAAGGATGTGTGCAGTTGAGAGGTATGATTATGCATAAAGCTTACTACCACTCCCATGATTCAAACATTGGCTGTGTCTGCTAAAAATACAACAATTTAAGTCACAGTAGTGTGCGCTACTTGGATATTGCTGTCTGTCTCTTCAGTGTTTTCTGTCGAAGTCTCTCGTGGTTGTTCAATCTGACCTTGTAATTACAACAGTCGTATACAGACATTCCTAAACATTGTTACTATGTAGCACAGTGTGGGTAACAGTGGTTAATACAACATTACTATTCAAAGAATGCAACACTAAAAATGCCATACAATACCAGAGTAAATACTACCAGTCCAGGATTCAATCTTTATTGGCAGGCACAGTGTTCTTATCTGACAGACCTGTGGAGGGAATGTTTGTTAACACTACCTGAATGTTTCCACACATATTTCCAGATTCCAAGTTAATATTATGCACATACCTCTCAATCTGTTAATGCACACACTCTGGTCATAGCTTAACAACATGGGGATAGAAATGGCACATATTTTGAATATTGCTCTCATAAACTTTTGGTGAGCTGCTACAGTGACAGGTTTGTTTTCATATACACTTTCTGAAGGTTTTGAGGTCTGAAAATCATATGGTTGTCATTATTTGCTGCCTAAAATTCTGAGATCATCCCATTGATTTGCCAGGGGGACAGGGTAACAGGCAGAAAATATGTGCCAATTATTTGGACATTCTGAACAAATCTGTACAACTGAGAGGTATGATTATGCATACAACTTACTGCCACTCCCAGGATTCAAACCATGGCTGTGTCTGCTAAAAATACAACAATTTAAGTCATAGTAGAGTATGCTATTTGGATATTGCCATCTATCTCTTCACTGTTTTCTTAAGTCTCTCTTGGTTGTACAATCTGACCTTGTAATTACAACAGTCTTATACAGACATTCCTAGACATTTTTATTATGTAGCATAGTGTGGGTAACAGTGGTTAATACAACATTACTATTCAGAGAATGCAACACTTAAAATGGCATACAATACCAGAGTAAACACAACCAGTCCAGGATTTAGAGCTTTATTGCCAGGCAGTTACAGTTTTATTTAAATACGACCTATATGGGACTATTACTGTCATATTGTCTGGTTTATTCAGTAAAACTCATATACAAAACAGTTTTTATACTGGCAGCTGACTTTCTACTACTTTTATATTTATTTGGTATGACTACTACAAGCAGGATTGTTACTCACCAGCCTCGCAATGCAGCCTTTGCAGCCTACTTGCATGGGCTTCCTGATTCACAAACCACTCAGCTACAGCTGTAAGAGAAATATTTAGCCATACCTATCCATCATATACACAGGCTGGACATTATTAAACAGTTACTGGTATGAGTACTTACACACTACTGGGACATCACCCCCCTGCCTTGATTCTTGGATCCACTGATCCAAGAGCTCCCTCTTCCTCTGTTTCAAGTCGGCATAGTGGTGCCTGACTTGCTCACCAGTCCGAGGAATACCAGTGGCACTGGTGAGGTCACAGGCGAGATGGTCCCAGGCTTCCGCTTTATATTGGGAGCCTTGGTATTGGCCCTGCAGCAGTCTCTCATCATGTTTTTTTTTACCAGGAGTCCTATCATGACCTTGGACTCCTGGATGCCCCAGCGCTGCACCCAGAAGCGCAATCCCTCTCTGACTCCAGCCATGCTGCATACAGTGGGAAGCTGCAACCAGTTATGAGCTGTATTCCCGCCTGTGGGGTTTAAATACAGCCGATTTCCCACCCATTGCTGTGATTGGATGGTTTTGAATATGCTGAGCTAAACTAAGCTACGAGCAAATCTGCTTAGCTAAGGTTGGCATTGCTTAAAGGGACAGGTTCAGCACTGCTTACCAATGGGAAAATCCACTTAGCTGGGCTACTCATTGCTTAGCAGTCATATTTACACAATGCTTACACCTGGTAAGCAGAGCTGTGCAATGCTTAACATTGTTTATTTTTCATTTTATAGACTATCTGCTGTATGGCATTGATTCATCATTCATTACATATTATAAATTTGTTTACTGTCCCTGACATTCCCCCAATGTGCTTTCATTACATTTATTCATGTGTGACTATACTGTATGGGGCACTTTTGTTTATATGGGTATTTCACAACTTTATTACACTGACACCTCACATCTGGACCTAATGCAGTACTCTGGTTAACAAATATATATTTAGTAGGTAATACAAAAAAAATTGTTTATGCATTGTTGTCACATTTAAAATGTGAATTGGTTACAGTGGGTATCGAACCGGGAATGGCTGCTCGCAAAGTGTACACTCTAACCACTACACTATTGCAATACTACTGATGTTGGATATCTCTTGCTATTTAACTTTTTCTGCTGTTTGAGCTGGACTAACCATTGCTAACCAAAGGGCATACCCGCGCAGCTACGCTTAAACTTTATTGCATTTATAAAGAAAAAGTTTTGTTGTGTTATTTTATCTATACCCTTCAGAATATCCCTGCTAATGCTAAACCTGTTATTTTATCAGCTTTCTGCTTCTTAGTGGGCATGCCTCTCAACCTCTTGGAGCAAAAACTCTGGACAAACACTAAAATGATGGGGGGACAAATAGAGGGACAGATTTTAAATATTGCTCTTACAAACTTAGGCAGTTGATGATAGGTCTTGCATTAGCAAGGAGTTTCTGATGGATGTGGAGTCTTTTAAACTCAAATGTTTGTCATTATTTAGTGACTTCAATCCTCAGCTATTTTCCAGAAAGGTACAGATTTTAGGAGGAACACACCAGAAATATGAGACAAAACTGTAGACATTCTGCGAAAATCTGTACAGTTGAGAGGTATGTACTCCTGACGTGTTGGAGGTGTTAATGAGCTTTCTCACTCATTTTAATTGCTGAAAGGCAATTCTGGAGTGCAGAGGCATGTGTGTTGTGAGAGCTCTGCTCTCAGACATACTCCCTGCACTCGTACATGGCTCCATGTTAGTTTAACAGCACAGGCAGCGTGCCTTCATGAATATGCAAGGGGTGCTGCTGTGCTGTACAGGAGCAGTCCCTGCCATACAGGAATAACTTATTCCTGCATGGCTGCTTGCTGAATCCCAGGGGATGTTTGTAGTAAAAGTGGGATAAGGGGGTGGGACAGTAATCTCCCAGTTTAAAAGTTTCTCTTTAGTGGAAGTGGACACAGCTCTTCCTTTGATGAAGCTATATGTACCTGACACTTGAGTCCTACACACATACACAAGTTCATCAGTGTTCGATAGGAACCCCTACGTATTACATAATCTAGAGAACAAAATATTAACTGCAAGCACTACAGGAAAAGTCTGACTTTTATAGTAAGAGAGTGCACTTATGAAAGGTTGAACTTGTCAGTATGTTGCAGAGAAGATTGTTGTGGTAAAAGTGGAATGAGGGAATGGTAGAATCCTCTTCCAGTGTAAATGTTTCTCCTGAGTGAAAGTAAATACAGAAGTTCTGCTGATGAAGTTATATGTACCTGATAGTTGACACACACACACACACACACACACACACACACACACACACACACACACACACACACACACACACACACACACACACTCACCATTGTTAGATTTGAACCACCTACCTATCTAATTATATTCTAGAGAGTGCAGCATTAACTGCAAGCTCCACAGGTAAAGACTGACTTCTACAATGAGAGAGGGGAATTATGAAAGGATAAACACATTAGTGTCTTGCAGAGAAGCGATTGTGTATCACAGGTTTGGGTGAAAAGGCATGTGTGTTGGTAGGTGTAACATCTTAGTGCTGATTGTGATGCCCCACCACTGGACCAGTAATCAAGGAGTCTCAATCCTCACCACTGGCAACAGTGGTGGATGTATGTTGGGAGGATGTCAGGTACACACACAGTATTTCCAGATGCAGCTCTCTGCATCACGTCCAATTTCCCTTAAGAGCACACAGAGACCACAGTCAGTCCGGGGCTGGTTTCTCCCTCTTTCTCCAGATCCCCAATAAGACTCCCCACTGGCACAGCTATAGAATTAAGATCTCAGCTGAGTGACCAAGCCAAGACCTTCAGCACTCTCTCTGTCCAGCCAGTGCTTCATGTCCCTGCCCAAACAGCTGACACACACTCTTGGAAATTTGTTTTACACTCATATACACACACCCCTGGGAAAGGCTGGCACAGATTTACTAGCTATGCCCCCTTCTGCCCAGACTATAACATAGTTATTACTTCTACCAGACAGTTCCTTATCAGCTACTTTAAGGCCCTTAACAAAGAGTATCCAATCATACTGTGTAATGTTACTATCAATACAAATGGTAGTTTGACCAAGAGCAATGCTATTAGAAGTGGCCTACACAGTGTCACCAAATAAATATGCAAGTACTCTCAGAACTTAAATATCTTTACAAAGATCAGCCACAATGAAAGGTTTAAATACATTTAATAAGTAATAAAAGGAGAAGAAAATCTAAGCTAAGCTTTGCTATATTCCTGACTATATCTAAGATAATTACTATAACCTAGAAACATACTCAGAGGAGCAAGGCAGATGTGTGGTGAATGGATCTTGTCAGGTCCAAGATAGAATACAGAATGCTGTCTCTCTCAGAGACTTCTTAAATTAATATTTCAAATATTACTGTTGGGGCAGCTTGCAGAATGACATCATTTCTTGTAATCTGACTCTATCCCAGGTAACTCCCCCACACACACTGCTGAAAGTTAGTGTTTGTGTGTTTTAGCTGCTTTTCTGTATATATAGACTTCTCTGTATAAGTAGACTAGCTATTTATTCTGCTGTGTTACTGTCTCTTAAATCGTTTTTCAGTTATTCACTTGCCTTGCTTCATTTAAAAAGTTTTAAATTGCTAATTTTGTAGAGTTTTAATTGCATTTACTGTTTAGGACTACACACTCAAGTGTGTTAGCCTTTTCTGTTTATTTACTGTATTATTGCATTGTTTAGCCTGTTTCAACAAAAAAATACTATCTTGTTTGCTCGTTTCCCACCTTTTCTAGCCAGTCCATATCCCAGGCTTTGCTTGTCTCAGGACTTTATTTTCTGTACTCAGAGCTATCCAGACCTTGCTGTGGTAGTGGGGAGTCCTACTGCTTACCAGTGGGACTGGTGAGCATTGTACTGCCTATCTAATGCTAGAGGAGTGGTTTCCAGCTCTGAAATTGTAATTTTATTAGCCTTTTTGGGCTGATCTCTATCCCTTTCAACTTTCTGACTTAAAAACGCATTTGCACATTTTTCAAATAGTGCAGCACTGCGAGGCTACAATTAAAATATTCCAGGTGCCAGAAAGTCTGCTCTTCAAATTTTCCCTTAGAACTAGCTGGTTTCTCAGTAGTAGCACTAAAATCTGAACCCCTGTGACTAGCACTTGCTCTAGAACCTGCTGGAAAGCACTTTGAAGCCTGAAACTTATTCAAGCACTCAGCTCTCCTTGTCAATAAGGAGAAATTAATTATAGGCACTAAGCCTATAATTGCAAAGTACCTTGCAAAGGTAAGGGAAAACAGCTCTTAAACTTTACAAGAAAGCACTAGGAAGCCTGAAACTGATTTGAGCACTCAGCTCTCCTTGTCAATAAGGAGAAATTAATCATAGGCACTAAACAGCCTATAATTGCAGAGTACCTTGCAAACGTAAGAGAAAACAGCTCTTAAACTTTACAAAAAAGCACCTAAACAGGCATGTCCAAGGGTCAGCTTCCGGTGATTTCTCCTGTCCACCTGGTGAATCTGGGCATACTGGGGCAGTACGACAACTGCCTCATGTACACAGATAATCCTCTCCCCCTACCACCCAACACTACAACCTGTGAGAGATACACTTACATAGCCAAACTGGAAGCTAAACTCTCTCCAGCCAAGATTGTGCTAGACAGTCAAGAGGAGAAGGTTAACACCTGCATTACACCTCAAGCAACTCATAGCCCTTCAAAACCAACACCATCAACACCCACACATAGCAACACTAAACCCACATATGCGGAGGCCCTTAACATTAACCTGCCCAAGCAACAAGGCCCTCCGAAGCCAAAATGCAAACAAACACCAGTCACAACCAAAGTGTCACATAGCTCACAACACCAGTGTGCCACCCAACAACAGCCCCTAAGGCAAGACAATGTACCCAACACTTTAGTCATAGGTGACTCTATAGTCAGGCACACTGATGTCCCACTCACCAGGCTGAACAAGGAAAAATATCATGTACAACATTTTTTTAGTTTAAGGTGTTTGTATGTTTTTTTCTTTAAAAATAGTTTTGTAGGAGCTGTGTTTTGGAAAATGCACGGAGACATTAAATATATGGAAAGTGCAATTTCAAAAACAGTCCCCTTTTAAATGTTAATTGATTCCTTTTAAATGTTAATTGATCAATTTGGGGGCTATGTTATATAAGGGAAGGGTAGCAGATGTAATATGTTTCTTATCTGAAGAAGTCTAGCTTGTAGACGAAAGCGCTTATAATATTTTGTACTGTGGACTTTTCATAAAGACTGTTTTTTTACCTCAACAAGGTGGCCTGGATTTCTTTTACTTTGGTTGGTATTTGGTTTTACAATTACATGGAGTTTGCTGAACAAGGAAAAAATTACAGTCAGCTGCCTATCAGGTGCCAGGATCCACCACATAACACATGCACTCAAGTCACTCCACAACAAGTACAAATAACACTCTGTCATTGTCCATGCTGGAGTGAATGACTTGAGATGTACCTCCCTGGACTACATGAAAAGAGACATGGAAGAGCTCTTGGATCATGTGACCCAGGCAGGTATGATACTAGCCCTGAGTAGCATCCTGCCTTCGCCCAAAATGATACCACAGTATACAAATATGACTCTGTCATTGTTCATGTTGGTATGACCGACCTGAGATGTACCTCCCTGGACTACATGAAAAGAGACATAGAAGAGCTCTCCGATCTTGTAGCCAAGACCGGTATGACCCTAGCCCTGAGTAGCATTCTGCCATCACCCAGAATGATACCACAGTACAAGGACAAAATGATTGACTTCAACAATTGGCTAAGCTTCTGGTGTCATTCAAAGGGGATCCAGTATTTGTCTGCCTGGGAAGACATGATCGACAAACCACGATGCTTTGCCAGAGATGGTCTGCAGCTGTCACCCCTGGGATTCAGGTTACTGGCTAAAGCTCTTGCCACCCCTATAGTGCCTTTTTTAGGCAAGGTTCAAAGGATAAAAACACCACTGTAACAGATACAAGCATACAAATTCTGAAGGTAATGCTACTCGATGCTAGAGGTCTAAACCTTAAAATGCACTCTCTTGAGGCATTCCTAAAAATGGAGAACATCGATATCTGTGCAGTAACTGAGACCTGGTTCAAGGCTCCAGAGAGCACCCCTGCAATACCAGGCGACAATTCTTACCATACTTTTCGGCCACAAAACCAAGACCAAAACACTAAAGGTGGAGGAGTGTCCATATTCACCAAGGATATTCACACCTCCAGGCTAGTTGCCCAACACAATGCATCTGAAACTCTCCAGGTGCAACTAACACTAGGTAAAACTGCAATCCAAACTGTAGCTTGCTACAGATCCCCCACCATGCCCCAAGATTCTCACTACACCTTTCTAAACATACTGGAAAATATTAAGATACAACCAAACACCCTAATACTAGGTGATTTCAACTACCCTATCATTAATTGGGAAAACTACTCAGGTACCAACTCCTTTTCGCAATGGTTCTTGGAATTCATAAATTCCAACGCCCTGGATCAACTAATCCATTGTCCCACCAGGGGAGCCAATATCCTAGACTTGGTCATTACTAACATGGGAGATAGATGCTCCACACCAGTGGTCACCCCCTCATTGGTCAGGTCTGACCATAAGCAAATCACATTTGACATCCACATCCCACCCCCCAGTAAGGAAACCTCCTTAAAAAACTTCTCCAAAGCCAACTTTATGCTACTGAAGTCAAAAGTGACAAACTTCACAACACCCACGCAGACGGGATCTGGAAGTTCGACTGCAGAATCCTACACTAAGGCACTGTAAGAGCACATCCACTCGTGCATGAATTGTGCCATCCCAAATAGAACCAAGATGCTCTTCTCCAAAAAAGGAAGCCAATCTGGTGGTCCCCTGCTATAAACAAACTATACAACAGAAGGAAGAAACTGTTGCAGAAAAGAGGAAAATCCCAGGATGCAAAACTCCTCACCAGCCTCAGTAAGAAGCTGAGATCCCTCATAAAATCCTCAAAAGCTAGTTACAAAAATAAAATTGCCAAAGATTCCAAAGACAACCACAAGACATTCTATAGTTATGTCAAGAATCTAAATGGCAATGCTCAGATCTGCTCTGAGCTACAACAGAATGGCATTAAATATACTGATCGCAAGGATACTGCCAATATCCTGGCAGATCGATTTAGTGCCAACTTCACCCCACTCTCACCCCCTAAAGGGCCCATCTCAATACCAAAAGATTGCCAACTTCTGATAATCACGGCCACACAGGTAGAAACCGCACTCTCCAAAGCTAAGAATACAGCATCCATGGGACCAGATGACATCCCAGGCTGTGTACTACATGAACTACAAAATGAACTGGCACCTCACCTAAGTGTCATGTTTAATCATAGCCTCACCTCAGGCTTCGTGCCCACTGAGTAGTGCACAACTACAGTTATCCCACTCCACAAGGGGGAATCTACCTTGGATCCCAGGAACTACCACCCCATTAGTCTGACGAGCCTGATCTGCAAGGCCATGGAACGTATTATCATGGAACTTATAAACAAAGACATTGGCAACCTTCAAACACTGGACCCCACCCAGTTTGGGTTTGTGAAGGGCCGATCTTGTCTTCTGAATCTGATTGACTTCTTCGAATCAGTCTCCAGAGCTGTGGACAAGGGTAAGGTGGTCCACACAGCCTATCTGGACCTTGATAAAGCCTTCGACACCATCCCCCACTATGGAATCATAGATAAACTTACTAAGCTGGGCATAAATCCCTATGTCACTTGATGGGTTGCCAGCTGGCTTACTGACAGAACCCAGACTGTAAAAGTAGCTGACTCCAAATCCAGCTCCGGACAAGTGACAAGTGGAGTACCTCAGGGTTCAGTCCTGGGACCACTCTTGTTTGGCATCTACTTCTCTGAAGTACAGGCCAACACTAAGGGACTTTGGCTAACAAAGTTTGCAGATGACTGCAAACTGGGAACCATTATTGAATCCCCAAATGATGTTGATATTCTACAAAAAGGCCTTACAGAAACAGATGCCTGGTGCCAGAGCCATGGACTCAAGCTTAATGCCAAGAAATGTATAGTTATCCCCTTTGGAAAAAAACATGTACCCATGAATTACCACATAGGTGGCAGGACTCAAAACATCGAAAGTGTGATGAGAGACATAGGGACACAGGTGGACAGAGGTCGCACTTTCGATAGACACATCACCACAACAGTCAGGAAATCCTTCTATGTGGCACACCTCATCACTAAGGGCTTTTCATCCAGAAAAAAAGGAGGTCATTGTCCCACTGTACTTATCCCTCATTAGACCCATTATAGAGTATAATGCCCCGTTTGGTATGTACCTCACAAGACATCTGCAACAGCTGGAAAGGCCACAGAAATACCTCACTAAAAGAATCACAGGCCTAAAGCAGATGCCATATGCTGACCATCTAAAAAAACTCCAGCTATACTCTGTGGCATATCGTCTACTCAGAGGCGATCTCTGCTTAACATACAAGGCCATGTCAAACCCTGAGCTGTTGGACATGCTCCACTTAAAAAAATCCCAATCCCTCAGAGCCACACGCTCCAGGGATCTAAACCTTGTCATCACAATGAACAAAACATGATGGAGGGATAGGTTCCTGACACAGAGACTCCCCATACTCTGGAATAGACTGCCCATACATGTCAAGCAGAGCGCCTCATTGGCCCTCTTCAAAAGGAACCTTGATGATTGGATGGGAGATAGGAAATTAACCCCGGGGATCATGTCAGTCGCCCTGCTAGACAGGGGCCCAGAGAAGTAAATATTATGGGAAGAAATATCCAGGAAATTCTTATGGCTAGGCTTGCATAGGCCCTAGGGCTGATAGCCTAGCACCAACCTTTGAACCTATTTAGCATCTACCTGTGAAAATACATACACAAGGGCTTTTTCTCAGATTTTGGTACTTGCTGGAAGTCATAAAATAATAAAACACTTCCAAGAAAATAGAGAAAGTTCCCTAGTTCTAGACATTATGTCTGCTACTGCACTGAAAATGAAAGATGAGCCCCCAGATTCAGCAAGCTCTGCATGGAGTGCCTGAATAGTGCAAGAGCTGCGACATGCAATATGGCTGCCGAGCGATCCAGGAACAAGCCCCCGACACGTGCACGAGCGCTCCTACACTATTCATGCACGGACACCACTGCTATACGTTAATTACCTCATTTGCTGGTAAAAACATGCAAATTAGATGAATTAGCAATCCAGGAAGCAGGCAGGCATCTGTGCCGAAATAGTGTAACCTGCAGAAATGTATTTGGTTACTAACCGAATACATTTCTGCAAATTACAAAACGGAGGCATGACAGCTCGAAAGAAAGCATGTATGCAATGTAGTAGGCATGCCAATGGCAAAATATATGGCCATTGGCATGAGAAATAGTTGCAAAATTATAAAAAACAACTATTTTTTTTTGGCTAATCTCGGCAGTTTAAGCGTAGGGTGGCGGTGCACAAACGGGATCAGCCAGAAAAAAAAGGTTGAAATAAGTTTTTAAACCTAAATAAGCATTTTTCCATAATGGTCAATGGCATGCATAAGACATCAATACCAGGGAATAGTGGTTGCTAAGGGGGAAGGCTGAGTGTGAGTGTGGTAACTATGAATTAGGATTCTGTTTTATGCAAGTAAGGGGACTGATACTCAATCACAAATTTCCTCTCAGTGTTAACTTGCACCAAGCCATGTAGGTGCAGCAACACCATTCTATAAGCCTAAGAGGTGGATGACCTCATAAAGGGGAATGTCATGGATGCTGTAAGCTTATTGGAGCTCTGTGGCCCGTGTTTGCCCATAGCTAAGCACAGCTAAGGAAGGGGATGTGTCTGAGGCTGCCTAGCAGTGTTTACATTGCCTAAACGGGTGTGGGTGCCATGCACCAGGTTTAAAAAAAAAAAAAAAAAACAGGAAATAGCAGCTCTACTCACATCTGAGCACTGGGTAGGCATGCCGTGCCTCGGGGCTTAAACAGGAAGGCAATGGGAAGGGAAAACAGCAGTAGGAAGGTAATCAGGGAGAACTAGAATAGATGGCAGGTGAAATATATCAGAATCAGCAATTACACATGGAACAGCACAATAAACTATGCAAACACCTTCCAGTCTGATTTTTCCCACACACTCTACACCATTGGTGTACACAGACAGGGAAATTTTACCTGACAAATCTAACAAAATGATAGGAGCTGCTGTCGCTCTCATACATCAATACGTGCAAGAGGCTAAGGGTGGTGAGGATGTGAATGCTGATGATCAACCCACAGTGAGGAGGAGGAGAAGAGTTTACAGACCCAGGGTAACCTACCAGGGGCTACATGAGCTGGAGATAGTGGAGCACTATAGGGTGGACAGGGACATTCTACAGCAAATTTTTGAGCTTTGCCGGCCACACCTCACACACAGAACCAACAGTGGGGAACCCATCCCAGTGGATACCAAGGTATGTGTAGGCTTAAGAATGCTAGCCACAGGTATCTTCCAAAGGGAAACTGGGGATATCATGGGGATTTCACAGGCATCAACATCCAGGGTACTCACCAGTTCCTGGATGCCATGTCAGCAAATGCCGGTGAGCACATATATTTCCTCAATACCCGTGAGGCATTGACCAGCAATATGTGTCTCTTCCACCAAATAGCAGAATACCCTGAGGTAGTGGGTGCTATAGACTGCATGCACATACACATCAAAGCACCACCTGGTGAGCGGGGTAGGGTCTACATAAACCGCAAGGGCTTCCCCTCCTTCAACTGCCAGTCGTATGCAATGCCCAGGGCATTAGCTTGAATGTGTGTGCTGGCAGCTATGAAAGCTATCATGACTCCCACATCTGAAATATGACACAGTTGTACCAGTCATTTGCCAGTGGGGACATCCCATATGGCTGCCTAGTGGGGATGCTGGCTATGCACTGGAGCCGTGGCTGATGACACCCCTCAGAAATGCACACACACCTGAAGAAGAACTCCATAATGAGGCACATGCACAAACCAGAATTATAATAGAGCATGTGTTTGGGATGCTCAAGTCATGGTTCTGCTGCCTGGACACATCCAATGGAGCCTCTCAGTACTCTCCAGCTACATGTACACAAATGTTCATAGAATGTGCCATGCTACACAATATGATCCTGTGGAAACAGCTTCAGCAGGAACAGCACTGAGCAAGGCCACACAGCCCCCCACCATTGCCAAGGCCATCACAGGCACAGAGGGAGTCGGAGGAGGAACTACCTTTGCCTGCCCATGTAGGCAGAAGAAGGAATGCCCAGTATGCCCAGGCCTTGGCAAAGAGTCAACGCATAGCACATACACTGACATGGTAGATACCCAGGGAATGACACCTCTCTCTGACTCGCACATACAGTAAAAGAGATGCCAAAAATGACACTACCTGTGCTTTACCATGTATAGGGAGTGTACTATGTACATCTGACATAGTCAGCCCTCAAGCACCGTCCTCAATACTGGCACAGCCACAAGGTAAGTCACTCTTCCGATCAATTGCTGAATGGAGTAGTATGTTCTGATAGTTGTATCTATGGTATGGACATGAGCATGCAAGGGAATCGGGAGGCTGAATGGGATGGCAGCAGATAGTGGACACCTATATGGGGAGCATGAAATCCATAACAAGTATTGGTGTCAACATACTAGGCAGTACTAGACAAGGTGAAAAAAAAAACACTGCAGTACATGTGGTGGCCCAAATGTGTGTCCATAGGATACACACATGCATGGCAGTGAGGCTCACATACCCACCAGCAGCCTCAGCCAGTAGGACAGGTGTAGATGACCATAAAGAAAGGCTGGGCTAAGGCCTCTAATTGATGGCAATGTGAACAGCCCCCCTCCAGACCTACACAGACAGACTACAACAGGTTTGGCAATTGTATGTTAGTTCTGAAGGGTAAGAAGTCTGACACTGAAATGTAGGTCAATAAAACTTAAGATCTGTACTCTACTGATATGCCTCCAGTCTGCATGACAGAGGTCAGAATACCAAATGAAATGGAAGCCAACAGAGTACCTGAAATATCAGTACAGTCACAGCAAATGTTTAAAGTTGTCAGGTGTGCCCCCCCACAATCCTATGTAGAAATGCAGTAACATGTAAGTGTTAAGTGTATATTAACAGTGGACCACAGATTACCTGAGCTGATCCAATCTACAGGATAGATTGTTGCATCTGTACAATATGCAGGGGCCGTGTGTTACGTTGTGTGTTCAATATTGTCTGGAAGTGGTCAGCATGTAGGCATGGAGGGGTGTGTCTCAGTGGCCTATGGGCAGTACTGTGGATGACAGGGCCATGTTACAACTGCAGTGCCAACCACAATGCTCCTCAGCAATACCCATGTCAGCAGTCACCCATACTCACTGTCAAGATGTCAATATCTATCATTGTCTGAAAGATGGACATGCCATGAATGTGGGCCCATATATATACACACAGTGCACAGGCAGAAGTACCCTAGACAGAGTACATAAAATTTAACTGTCAAGTGCACACACCTTTGGAATTGTACATACAGGTTAGCAGCACATTAGTTGTCTGTGTAGTACGAAATACTGATGTAGTCTGGACTATCACTGGCAGACCACAAAAGGCACAGTTATGAAGTAATGTGAGACTGCCTATGTCCCCGCACAAGACAGCATAAGGGGAATGTCCCATGTATATCTGTGAGTCAGCTGCAAGTAGCTTCCATATCACACATGCATTCAGCTCACCCCACCATCAGCCACAGGTTTATCACAGGTCACATCCTTGCTGTTGGGAATGAGTACAGTATGAACCCTACTTCTCTATGGGAATACCCACACAATGCAGCATGCTGAAGAGGTGTCCCATGCAGGTGTGTCCCTAGCTGTAAGCAGTATCCTGCATACATCCAGACCAATGGATTAATATGGACAAGAACTATTGCCATTAACACCTCACACACTTACCCTGTCACCCCAGAGGAATCCACTGGCTCACAGCCTGGGAATGTAGGAGTGACAAAATGCACTGGCCTGCTACAGATGGCCTGCACAACTACCAAATGGCCTACAGTCCTCCGTCAAAGGCCTGTGCCTCACTGGTAGTGCCAATGTATGGTATCTCATGGGGTCCCAACTAACAACCTAACACAGTCAACAGAACACAAATGCAAGGCCATGTTGACAAATCCCAGTAGCATGTCCACCATGTCCTGCTGCATGAACTGTGGACCAACTCCTAAATACCGCTGGGATGAAGGGCCAACTACAGGGATACTTCTCAGATATCGCTCACATAATGTTAGGAAGAGGATAGAATAACAGAGTGGGGGGTTAGAAGCATGGACGTTATGGAGTGTGTAAAGTATGAAACTCTGATGTGGGCCCATACTACCCCTGCCTGCAAACCCAGTAATGGGTGGCTACAAACCTGCTCATAAACCACAATGAGAAGGGGAACTGACCAGATATATGAGCCCTGCTTCTGGGTAAATCTGTACAGCTGAGAGGTATGGCCACAACAGGATATGACCATTCTGTTAAGTTGATATATGTACAAGAAGGGGATCCTCAGCCACCACAGTACCAAGGAGATGGACCATTTGCACAGACCCATCAGCAAGTGTCTGCAGCTACCCTTCCAGAATGGCATGAGTGTGCAAGAATTTCTAGGCTGCGGACCACAATACTGGACACAGCTTCATTCATCTTGCAGTTCCCAGGAAATAACTGTGAGCAAATAAGTATATCTGTCAGTAGTTGATGACATAATACATCACAGTGTAAAACAGTACATATGTCTGAATATCTCTGCTAACACCAACCATGTAACACAAGCAGCACAGACAGCAACAGTTACAGTATCCCACTATCTGTCGCCAATTGTGACTCCATACTGCCAACCTATCTACAGATATCCTGCAGAAACAGGTTGCTAGCTGTAGGTGTAGAACACCAAACCCTGGACTGGAGTACAACCCTACCTAGAATGGATCCACACACTCAATATAGAAGGTCATACTGGGCATGCTCCTACACTTAGAGAAATGAAGCCCATGTCTGACAACACAGTGGACTATACATATCTGTCAGCAGATGTTTGTGCACACACATCAATTTGTACACCATTCATGCTTTGCACACACATGGGATAGGAATACTCACAGATATCCAAGCCCAACACACTATAATATGTCAACAATATGTTAAACATACACACACACAAAGATGTGGGGAAGAGAGAGTGACAGTGACAGATAGAATTGCATTACGAGGCCTGTCCCACCTACCACACATCCAATTGGCTGATATCACATGATGTGCTGATGTCAATCACTGTAGATATTCCTTTTGGTAGCCCTCAGCCCTATAGTGTCTGTGATGCTTGTGATAACTGTGTAATACGATAGTACAAATTAGTATTCATCTAGCATTTGTATACCCTGTCCTGTCAAATGTAAAGTTGTGTGTGACTGAGTGTGTGTGTTTCCAGAGGAATGATTTATGACCCACTCACACACACTGCACTTCCCGTTGCCCATGTTAGCACTCCTACTGATGTCAGTCACCTTGAAATAACCCTCTGGCTAAATTTCAGCCCTATAAGCTATATGGCGCTTGCAATACATGTGTAATACTGTAGTGTAGAAAACTAGTTAGGTAGGAGTTCTAATCCCAGACACGGCAACATGGCAACTGTGAAACTGTGAAACTGTGTGTGTGTGTGTGTGTGTGTGTGTGTGTGTGTGTGTGTGTGTGTGTGTGTGTGTATAGATGAATGATTTTGAGGCCATTCACACTCACTACACCTCCCATTGCCCTACTTTAGCATGCCTGCTAATGTCAGTCACCTTGAAATAACCCTTTGGCCAATTCTCAGCCCTATAAGCTCCATGGTGCCTGTGATAATTGTGCAATACTATAGTGTAGCATACTAATTAGGTAGGAGTTCTAATCCCAGATATGGTAACTGTGAAACTGTGTGTTTGTGTGAGAGTGTGTGTGTGTGTGTGTGTGTGTGTGTGTGTGTGTGTGTGTGTGTGTGTGTGTGTGTGTGTGTGTGTGTGTCTTTGATGATACCTGATTTTATTGACTTTCACACTTACTACTCTCCCCTTACCCATCCTTTAGCACTGCTGCTGATGTTACTCACCTTCAAAGATACTTCTGGACAGCTATCTCACATATAAGCTATGTGGCGCTTGCGATAACTGTGTAATACTATAGTGTAGTATACTAGTTAGGTAGGAGTTCTAATCCCAGACATGGCAACTGTGTGTGTGTGTGTGTGTGTGTGTGTGTGTGTGTGTGTGTGTGTGTGTGTGTGTGTGTGTGTGTGTGTGTGTGTGTGTGTGTGTGTGTGTTTGTGTGAGAGTGTGTGTGTGTCTTTGATGACACCTGCTTTTATCGACATTCATGCTTACAACTCTCCCCTTAACCCTCCTTTAGCACTGCTGCTGATGTTACTCACCTTCAAAGATACCTTTGGGCAGCTCTCCAACATATAAGCTCCATGACGTTTGTAATGACTGCATAATACTATAGTGTAGCATACTAGTTAGGTAGGAGTTCTAACCCTGATCCTGGCAACTGTGTAAATGTGAGTGTTTGTGTGAGAGAGTGTGTGTATCCTTGTAGAGACCTGATTTTGTGGTCATTCACACTTACAACACTTCCTTTACCCCTCCTTTAGAACTCTGCTGATGTCACTCAGCTTCAAAGATACTTTGGCACACCTCTCCAGTGTGTAAGCTCCATGGTGCATGCTATAAATGTGGAACAATGTAGTAGAAATTAATAAATAGGTATGGATTTGAATCTCATCCGTGGCAAGTGTTTGTGTATGTACATATGTGTGTCCAATTTTGGCCCAATTTACATCCAGTGCACACCTGAGTGCCTGACGTTATCAGTCCTGCAGA
>NC_056725.1:1822816899-1822819399 GCF_019279795.1 Protopterus annectens
AGCACATCCACTCATGCATGAATCGTGCCATCCCAAATAGAACCAAAATGCTCTCATCCAAAAAAGGAAGCCAATCTGGTGGTCCCCTGCCATAAACAAACTTTACAACAAAAGGAAGAAACTTTTGCAGAAAAGAGGAAAATCCCAGTATGCAAAAAACTCCCTTACTAGCCTCAGTAAGAAACTGAGATGCCTCATAAAATCCTCCAAAGCTAGTTACGAAAATAAAATTGCCAAAGATTCCAAAGACAACCACAAAGCATTCTATAACTATGTCAAGAATCTAAATGGCAATGCTCAGATCTGCTCTGAGCTAAAACAGAATGGCATTAAATATACTGATCCGAAGGATATTGTCAATATCCTGGCAGATCGATTCAGTGCCAACTTCACCCCCCTCTCATCCCCTAAATGGCCTATCTCATTACCGGAAGATTGCCAAATTCCAGTAATAACGGCCACACAGGTACAAAACGCACTCCCTAAAGCCAAGAATACAGCATCCATGGGACCAGATGACATCCCGGGCTGTGTACTACATGAACTACAATATGAACTGGCACCTCACCTAAGTGTCATGTTTAATCATAGCCTCACCTCAGGTTTCGTGCCCACTGAGTAGTGCAGATCTACAGTTATCCCAATCCACAAAGGGAGATCCACCTTGGATCCCGGAAACTACTGTCCCATCAGTCTGACAAGCCTTATCTGCAAGGCCATGGAGCGTATTATCATGGAACTTATAAACAAAGGCATTGGCAACCTTCAAACACTGGACCCCACCCAGTTTGGGTTTGTGAAGGGCCGATCTTGTCTCCTGAACCTGATTGACGTCTTTGAATCAGTCTCCAGAGCCATGGACAAGGGTAAGGTGGTCCACACAGCCTATCTAGACCTTGCCAAGGCCTTTGACACCATCCCCCACTCTGGAATCATAGATAAACTTATTAAGTTGGGCATTAATCCCTATGTCACCCAATGGGTTGCTAAATGGCTTACTGATAGAACCCACACTGTAAAAGTAGCCGACTCCAAATCCAGCTCCAGACAAGTGACAAGTGGAGTACCTCAGGGTTCAGTCCTGGGGCGCTCTTGTTTGGCATCTACTTCTCTGAAGTACAGGTCAACACTAAGGGACTCTGGCTAACAAAGTTTGCAGATGACTGCAAACTGGGAGCCATTATTGAATCCCCAAATGATGTGGATACTCTACAAAAGGGCCTTACAGAAACAGATGCTTGGTGCCAGAGCCATGGGCTCAAGCTCAATGCCAAGAAATGTATTGTTATCCCCTTTGGGAAAAAACATGTATCCATGAATAACCATATAGGTAGCAGTACACTAAACACAGAACATGTGATAAGAGACTTAGGGACACAGGTGGACAGTGGTCTCACCTTCGATAACCACATCGCTACAACAGTCAGGAAATCCTTCTATGTGGCACACCTCATCACGAAGGGCTTTTCATCCAGAAAAAAGGAGGTCATTGTCCCACTGTACTCATCCCTCATTAGACCCATTATAGAATACAATGCCCCATTTGGTATGTACCTCTCAAGACATCTGCAACTGGAAAGGCCTCAGAAATACCTCACTAAAAGAATCACAGGCCTAAAGCAGATGCCCTATGCTGACCGCCTTAAAAAACTCAAGCTATACTCTGTCGCATATCTTCTACTCAGAGGCGATCTCTGCTTAACATACAAGGCCATGTCAAACCCAGAGCTGTTGGACATGCTACACTTAAAGAAATCCCAATCCCTCAGAGCTACACGCTCCAGGATCTAAACCTTGTCATCACAATAAACAAAACATGCTGGAGGGATAGGTTCCTGACCCAGAGACTCCCCAGACTCTGGAATAGATTGCCCATACATGTCAAGCAGAGTGCCTCTTTGGACCTCTTCAAGAGGAACCCTGACGATTGGATGGGAGAAAGGAAATTCACCCCAGGGATCACATCAGTCGCCCTGCTAGACAGGGGTCCAGGAAAGTAAATAATGTGGGAAGAAATAGCCAGGGAATTGTTATGGCTAGGCTTGTATAGGCCCTAGGGCTGATAGCCTAGTACCAACCTATGAACATATATATATATATATATATATATATATATATATATATATATATATATATCCATGCATATATATATATATATATATATATATATATATATATATATACATACTTATATACATACATATACATACGTATATATATATATATATATATATATATATATATATATATATATATGTATATATATATATATATATATATATATATATATATATATATATATATATATACATATACATGTATATATACCCACACACATATATATATATATATATATATATATATATATATATACAGAAAAAACTTCAAAAACAAAATCATCCCCTAGGGGGGTGCTACAGGAAACAAACACTGGAGACAGGAGCTGATTGCTGAGTGCTTTCGTTCGATTTTATTACTACGAACTTCTTCAGAGCAATAC